>NC_052307.1:17581705-17881705 GCF_016432855.1 Salvelinus namaycush
GAACAGGCACACTTTATTTGGCAGAAGGAAAACAGTCAGACGCAACTGCGTAACGACACTCCCGCCAAAGGCAAAAGTGAATAGCGCACTCGTCACACAAATAATGTACAGCATACAATACCGCGGGTTCCAAACAAGACCCGGCGAAAAATCAGCATGAAGCGTCACACATGACACGTAACAAACAATTACACACACAGACATGGGGGGGAACAGAGGATAATATACACGTAGATTGATGAGGGGATGTAAAACAGGTGTGCGGAAAAACAAGACAAAACAAATGGAAAATGAAAGGTGGAGCGGCGATGGCTAGAAGACCGGAGACGTCGACCGCTGAGCGCCGCCCGAACAAGAAGAGGCGGGAGTTGTGACACATACTGTATGTGTTCAAGGCTATGTTCACTGAGTCTGTACATAGTCAAAGCTTTCCTTAATTTTTGATCAGTCACAGTGGTCATGTATTCTGCTTAGGGCCAAATAGCACTCTAGTTGGCTCACTTTTTTTGTTAATTCTTTCCAGTGTGTCAAATAGTTATATTTTTGCTTTCTCAGAATTTGGTTGGGTTTAATTGTGTTGCTGGCCTGGGGCTCTGTGGTGTCTGTTTGTGTTTGTGAACAAAGCCCCAGAATCAGCTGGCTGAGGGGACTCCTCTCTAGGTTAATCTCTCTGTAGGTGAGGGCTTTTTGGTGAAATGTGTGGGCATCGCTTCTTTTTAGGTGGTTGTGAAATTTAACGCCCCTTTTCTGGATTTTGATAGCGGGTATAGTCCTAATTCTGCTCTTGTTTGGGGTTTTGCATTGTAGACAAAGTATATTTTTGCTGAATTATGCATGCAGAGTTTCAATTGGGTGTTTCTCCCATTTTGTGAATTATTGGTTTGTGAGTGGACCCCATACCTCACAACTAGGCCTGTTGCAGTGACCATATTGCTGCCACACTGGCATTCATGAGTCATGACCGCAGTAAAATTCAACATGACCATTGACTCATGGTAATCTCCTCTTATGCACTCTGGACATACGTTAGTAGTACCTAGGGCTGTGGCAGTCATGACATTTTGTCAGCAGGTGATTGTCAAGCAAATAACTGCTGGTCTCACGGTAATTGACCGTTAATTAACATTAACACGTTTAGCATCTCCTGGCTTCCACACATAGCCTACAAGCCACTGATGCAGACCTTGGGAACATCTACATTTTAAAAAGTCTAATAAATCAATTGAATATAGCCTACACCAGCACAATAAATCCATTATTTATTTTAGACAGGTCTAAAGAAACATGATATGAAGAAAATGTAGTCTATTTCAGAAGAACAGAATAGCATACTCTGAGTTGTCCTTATGTTAGCGTTTCATTGTAAGGGCTATATAAATCAAATACATTTTTATTAGTCACATGCGCCAAATACAACAGGTGTAGACCTTACAGTGAAATGCTTACTTACGAGCCCCTAACACACAATGGGGCTCGCAGTTTTTAAAAATACGGATACACCTGTTGTATTCGGCGCATGTGACTAATATAATTTGATGTTAGGCCCTGATATGGCTATGCCATATGCTTGTGGGCTGTACTAGTTCATTTAGCAGACAAGATTTGCTTAGAATTCCATTGTATTATTTTATAGTATGATTGAATTCCATGCAATTGCACATAGCTTGTCACGATCGTCTTGATGAGGAAGAGTGGACCAAGGCGCAGTGTGAGAGAAATACATCTTCTTTTATTTTTGAAGATGAAACACGAAAAACGAACACTTTTACAAAACAACAAATGACCGTGAAGCTACAAACGTAAGTGCATACACAAGCTACAAACGTTAAACATAGACAATTACCCACAAAAGCCTACTGCCTATGGCTGCCTTAAATATGGCTCCCAATCAGAGACAATGAATGACAGCTGTCTCTGATTGAGAACCATTCAGGCAACCATAGACTTACCTAGACACCTACACTCAACACAAACCCATACACTCTACCAAAACCCCCTATACCATATACAGTGCATTTGGAAAGTATTCAGACCCCTTTACTTTTTCCACGTTTTGTTACGTTACAGCCTTATTCTAAAATGGAACAAATAAATAAAAATCCTCATCTATCTACACACAATACCCCATAATGACAAAGCAAAAACATTTTATTTACACATTTATTAAACATTTAAAGCTGAAATATCACATTTACATAAGTATTCAGACCCTTTACTCAGTACTTTGTGGACCTCATGGCTTGTTTTTTGCTCTGACATGCACTGTCAACTGTGGGACCTTATATAGACAGGTGTGTGCCTTTTCAAATTATGCCCAATGAATTGAATTTACCACAGATGGAATCCAATCAAGTTGTAAAAACATCTCAAGGATGATCAATGGAAACAGAATGCACCTGAGCTCAATTTCGAGTCTCACAGCAAAAGCTCTGAATATTTATGTAAATAAGGTATTTCTGTTTTTAATTTTTTATAAATGTGCCAACATTTCTAAAAACCTGTTTTCACTTTGTCATTATGGGGGTAGAGTTTCCTGATTAGCAAGAGGCAGTCTGTGCTTAGCTTCGTTGTTTCTTAGAAACACAGTTTGAGATCATTGTGAAGGGATTTCACCGGTGGTTGAATTGGGAATTGGGCTTCACAGGAAAATGTTGTCCAAGGTTGAAACAGTAACTGGACATGTATTCTAAGCGGGTTGCTTGTGTGGATATTGGAACATACACTATATATTAAAGTTAGTGGATTAGAATTAGTGGATTCGGGCTAATTCAGCCACACCCGTTGCTGACAGGTGTATAAAATCCAGCACACAGTCCTCGGTTGCAACAATTACTGTCGAGTTTCAAACTGCCTCTGGAAGCAATGTCAGCAAGAGAACTCTTCGTTGGGAGCTTCATGAAATGGGTTTCCATGGCTGAGTAGCCGCACAGTGTAACGTCTGCTTCCAACTCACCCTCTCAAACACGTAGAGCCCCTGAACGCAGCTCACTTTCCAGCCCACTTTCCAGCTCACACTCTCAAACACATAGATCCCCTGAACGCAGCTCACTCTCCAGATCCCAATCACCTGAATTCTGATCACCTGTTCACACACCTGTATGTCATTATCACACACTATTTAATTCAGTTCTTTGCACCCCATCATTGTGAGGTATTGTATGTTTTGTGACACACTTCTATACAGAGCTCTATTTTCCTGTAATTTAATCCTCCCGTGTATGATAGGTTTTGCCTGCCTCACTAACGACGCCTATTCCCTGCCTATACCTTAGCCTATCGGATTTCCTGTTATCAACCTATTGCCTGATCTCCCAGATGACGTTACTAGCCTTTTCCCTTCCTGTACTGTTGCCTTTTTGGACCCCCTGTGTATGACCTTCTGCCTGCCCCTGGACCCAACTACCTGCCTCCTCCAGTGGTCCTTTACAATAAACACCTGCTGCGCCCTGCTCTTGAAACCAGCTCTCTGTCTCCCATCGTGTTCTTTACACACAGAAGCCTAAATTAACCATGCACAATGGAGTAGAGTAAAGCTCGTCGCCATTGGACTCTGGAGCAGTAGAAACACGTTTTCTGGAGTCATGAATCACGCTTTACCATCTGTCAGTCCGACGGACAAATCTGGGTTTGGTGGATGCCAGGAGAACGCTACCTGCCCGAATGCATAGTGCCAACTGTAAAGTTTGTTGGAAAAGGAATAATGTTCTGGGTCTGTTTTTCATGGTTTGGGCTAGGCCCCTTAGTTCCAGTAAAGGGAAATCGTAACACTACAGCATACAATGACATTCTAGACTATTCTGTGCTTCCAACTTTGTGGTTACAGTTTGGGGAAGGCCCTTCCTGTTTCAACATGACAATGCCCCCGTGCACAAAGGGAAGTCCATACAGAAATGGTTTGTCGAGATCGGTGTGGAAGAACTTGACTGGCCTGCACAGAGCCCTGACCTCAACCCCATTAAACACCTTTGGGATGAATTGGAACGCCGACTGCAAGCCAGGCCTAATCGGCCAACATCAGTGCCAACTTCACTAATGCTCTTGTGGCTGAATGGAAGCAAGTCCCAGCAGTAATGTTCCAACGTCTAGTCCAAAGCCTTTCCAGAAGAGTGGAGGCTGTTATAGCAGCAAAGGGTGACCAACTCCATATTAATGCCCATGATTTTGGAATGAGATGTTCTATGAGCAAGTGTCCACATACTTTTGGTCATGTAGTGCATTATAGCCAATGATTGGCAGAAAGAATGGCACTATCATGCAGGAGCTGCTAACTAATCTCTGCCATTACACACAGGGGTATAATCCTGTTGATGTGCTGCCAATGCACATTCACACACACACACACAGTGTTGTATAACTGACCTTGTGGGGACACACAATTCAGTCCCATTCAAAATAATATTAACCTTAACCCCAAAACCTAAACTTCTAACCCTGAAACTAACCCTAGCTCCTAAACATAATTCTAAACCTAACACAAATTCTAAACTTAACCCGAGTGGTGCAGCGGTCTAAGGCACTGTATCTCAGTGCTAGAGGCGTCACTACAGACCCTGGTTCGATTCCAAGCTCTATCCCAACCGGCCGTGATTGGGAGTTCCATAGGGAGGAGCACAATTGGCCCAGCGTTGTCCTGGTTAGGGTTTGACCGGGGTAGACCATCATTGTAAATAAGAATTTGTTCTCAACTGACTTCCCTAGTTAAATAAATAAAATAACTAAACCCCCTAGAAATAGCATTTGGCCTTGTGGGGGACTAACAAAATGTCCCCAGTTGGTCAAATGTTTATTTTTTTCCTATTCTTGTGGGGACTTGCCCTTGCTCTAGCATTCTCTTTAAGACTAGCTCTAGCCTTCTTCCACGTCATATGTTTCTTTAAGGTTCCTCTATAGTCTCTACAGTCACCATAGTGTCTACAGTATTTACAGTCCCTGAGCATCTGTAGTCCGTGAGCATCTATAGTCCCTGAGCATCCATAGTCCCAATAGCATCCATAGTCCCTATAGTTATAGCGTCTATGGTCCCTACAGAATCTATAGTCCCTCAGCATCCATAGTATCAATAGTTTATATAATAGTCATAACTGTTATGGTCTCTTTAGACTCTATATTCTTGCCGCTTCCCATACATATAGAATAGCACCTTGTGCTATTACTTAATACTATATTTATTGGTTTTATAATATTTGTATTTTATTTTTTATACAAATGATTTTAAATTGATTTAATTTGCCACCCCTCAATTGTTCGCGGATGATGTGACTCATCCTGGGCAGCTAACTGTAGGGGGCTGGTCTGGGCAGACCTCATGCTTCATAAAATGCGCCACTGGTTTTTGTCAAAGACCCCCACTGAAAAGCTCCGCAGGCAGAATCAATCATACAGTTTGTGACTGTCACGTTCCTGACCTGTTTTCTGTTATTTTTGTATGTGTTTAGTTGGTCAGGGCGTGAGTTGGGGTGGGCATTCTATGTTTTGTGTTTCTATGTTTAGGTCATTGGTAATTAGCCTTATATGGTTCTCAATCAGGGACAGGTGTTTGACGTTTCCTCTGATTGAGAACCATATAAAGGTAGGCTGTTCACACTGTTTGTTTGTGGGTGATTGTCTTCCGTGTCTGTGTCTGTGCACCACACGGGACTGTTTCGTTTGTTCGTTCATTTTGTGTAGTCTAGTCTGTACCTGTTCATTCGTTCTTCGTGTATATGTAAGTTCGTTTGTTCAGGTCTGTTGACTTTGTTTATTATTTTGTAAATTCTCAAGTGTGTTTAGTTTTCGTCTTGTTTAATAAATATCATGTCGTATAACAACGCTGCGCTTTGGTCCAATCCCTACTCCTCCTCTTCGGACGAAGAGGAGGAGGACAACCGTTACAGTGACGCCAAATTGTGTGGAAATTCTTACACAGGGACACTCAAAGTCAATCTTAAATGAATCATTGTTTATTATCAGCGCGCTGGAGAGGTTCCAACCATCTCAATACACCAGGTACACATGACGATCAGGAGCTCCAACGGGGCAGTCCCAATTAGTTCTCTTATAAACTGCAGATAATTCATATTTGCATGATTTAGCTTATTCATAATTAAGGAATCATTAACGTTTGCTTCATTCATGTGACCGACCAATACTGGGTCATGCATGTGACAGACCAATACCTCACGAGGCTTCTTCTCTCCAAGCTGAGATCTTGAAACTGAGATATCTTTTTCTGTAAACAAGGTTTAGAGAAAATTACAGACACTGACAGGGAGGATTCGTTCAATCAGTCACTTGCATGAACACAGAAATTGGTTTATAGAAAAGCACAAACAGGGAACACAGAAATGTATAAATAGAAAAGCACTAACATAAAATGTTCCATCACAATAGTTAAACATATCTATACACACACACACACACACACACACACACACACACACACACACACACACACACACACACACACACACACACACACACACACACACACACACACACTAACACACACACACACACACACACACACACACACACACACACACACACACACACACACACACACACACTAACACACACTACGCATCCATCCAAAACGATCTCTCTCCTCTCTCCATCTCTCACCTCCATACATATGTGCATAAAACACTGTGTTCCTAATATTAATGATCTGCTGGCATTGCCGTGAGACAAGTCATCTCTGCACCAGCGAGACACACAGCTGTTATACATGGTAATGTCTGGTTCTGTACTCTGTACTGTAACACTGTTAACATATGGAAGTCATATTTCATCTGCTTTCATGCATTGCAGCAATAGCCAGAATTGATCTGGGCCATAACTTCTAATACGGTCATAATTGCAGGGATTTCACTCTCTCCCATCCTTTCTCCCCCTAACTCTCTCTTTCTCTTTCTCTCCCTCCCTACTCATCTCTCTCTCTCCCACCCTCTCTCCCCCTCTATTGCTCTCCCTCCCAACTCCTTTCTCTCCCCTACCCTCTCTCTCCCTCTGTCACTACATTCAGACAATTGCAGAAACTCAGCAAGTAAACTGGTAGATTGCCATTGGGCATCATGGGTAAATTCCCAGTGCCTACACTGTGTTTGCTATTGCAGAGTGCGAATGAGTAGAAAATAGGACAGTGCTCTATTTTTTTCTTCTTCTGTTAAGCGGTGAGCCAATCAGCGCAATGCAGGAAATCCAATAGGATCGCTTAGAGGCAGTACCACTGGATTTGTCCTTGAATATAGCTAAATCCTAGAAATATTGGGAAAAAGAAACGTTGCAGCTGCCTATTATAGGTATCTACGTAGATGATGCAGGATGATCTGTTATGTTTGGAAGTTAATGAGTTGATGATTCTAACCTATTCTAGTCCTCATTTTTAAATCAATGTATCTAGTGTTAGTAGTTGCCTCCCGCTTTAACTTGTGGAATCAGAAATGGAAATTCTGCAGATGTGTGATCACGGTCTCTCTCCCCCCTTCTCTCTCTCTCTCTCTCTCTCTCTCTCTCTCTCTCTCTCTCTCTCTCTCTCTCTCTCTCTCTCTCTCTCTCTCTCTCTCTCTCTCTCTCTCTCTCTCTCTCTCTCTCTCTATGGGCAGCCTTGCCCTCTAATCCTGTCACATTCTCAGCCTGTCAGCCTGGGAGCCAAGCTCCTGAGTGAGATGGAGGGAGAGAGAGAGGCAAACCAAAGAAGGAGGGAAATGAAGCGAGGGAGAAAAATATATAGAGAAATGACAAGGGAGGAAACGCAGGACAGAGCGGTCTTGGAACCCAGAACCAAATCTTGTGTGAGCTGACCAGCTATTCAGTTTGGTTTTCAGGGCTGAGATGTTCAAATCTGCACCGAACAGAGGTAGCAGACAAGTAGCACCCCCCCAAAAAGCTCTGCCAAAGCCCATCCCCAGACACCTTCCAATGTTTTCGACGCTGCCCATTTTTTCATGTTAGCATTGTGTCAAGCACCACCTTTGTCGACCCCAGGAAGAGCAGATGCTGCTTTAGCAGTAGCTATGGGGATCCTAATAAAATATGAAATACCTCTGCAAATCATGATTAGTTTAAGAATCAGTGACACTAATCCACTGCACCAGAATGGTGAAGAGAGATGAGGAGAGAGGGAGGGAGGGAGTGGTGAAGAGAGATGAGGAGAGAGGGAGGGAAGGAGTGATGAAGAGAGATGAGGAGAGAGGGAGGGAGGGAGTGGTGAAGAGAGATGAGGAGAGAGGGAGGGAAGGAGTGATGAAGAGAGATGAGGAGAGAGGGAGGGAAGGAGTGATGAAGAGAGATGAGGAGAGAGGGAGGGAAGGAGTGATGAAGAGAGATGAGGAGAGAGGGAGGGAGGGAGTGGTGAAGAGAGATGAGGAGAGAGGGAGGGAAGGAGTGATGAAGAGAGATGAGGAGAGAGGGAGGGAAGGAGTGATGAAGAGAGATGAGGAGAGAGGGAGGGAAGGAGTGGTGAAGAGAGATGAGGAGAGAGGGAGGGAAGGAGTGATGAAGAGAGATGAGGAGAGAGGGAGGGAGGGAGTGGTGAAGAGAGATGAGGAGAGAGGGAGGGAAGGAGTGATGAAGAGAGATGAGGAGAGAGGGAGGGAGGGAGTGGTGAAGAGAGATGAGGAGAGAGGGAGGGAAGGAGTGATGAAGAGAGATGAGGAGAGAGGGAGGGAAGGAGTGATGAAGAGAGATGAGGAGAGAGGGAGGGAAGGAGTGATGAAGAGAGATGAGGAGAGAGGGAGGAAGGGAGTGGTGAAGAGAGATGAGGAGAGAGGGAGGGAAGGAGTGATGAAGAGAGATGAGGAGAGAGGGAGGGAATGAGTGATGAAGAGAGATGAGGAGAGAGGGAGGGAAGGAGTGGTGAAGAGAGATGAGGAGAGAGGGAGGGAAAGAGTGGTGAAGAGAGATGAGGAGAGAGGGAGGGAAGGAGTGGTGAAAAGAGATGAGGAGGGAGGGAAGGAAGGAGTGGTGAAGAGAGATGAGGAGAGAGGGAGGGAAGGAGTGGTGAAGAGAGATGAGGAGAGAGGGAGGGAAGGAGTGGTGAAGAGAGATGGGGAGGGAGGGAGGGAAGTAGTGGTGAAGAGAGATGAGGGAGGGAGGGAGGGAGGGAAGTAGTGGTGAAGAGAGATGAGGAGAGGGAGGGAGGGAGTGGTGAAAAGAGATGAGGAGGGAGGGAGTGGTGAAGAGAGATGAGGAGAGAGGGAGGGAAGGAGGGGTGAAGAGAGATGAGAAGAGAAGGAGGGAGGGAAGGAGTGGTGAAGAGAGATGGGGAGGGAGGGAAGTAGTGGTGAAGAGAGATGAGGAGGGTGGGAGGGAGGGAGTGGTGAAGAGAGATGAGGAGAGAAGGAAGGAATGGTGAAGGGAGATGAGGAGAGAGGAAGGGAAGGAGTGGTGAAAAGAGATGAGCAGGGAGGGAGGGAGGGAGTGGTGAAGAGAGATGAGGAGAGAGGGAGGGAAGGAGTGGTGAAGAGAGATGAGGAGGGAGGGAGGGAATCGTGAAGAGAGATGAGGAGAAAAGGAAGGAATGGTAAAGAGAGATGAGGAGAGAGGGAGGGAAGGAGTGGTGAAGAGAGATGGGGAGGGGGGAGGGAAGTAGTGGTGAAGAGAGACGAGGAGGGAGGGAAGGAGAGGTGAAGAGAGATGAGGAGAGAGGGAGGGAATGAGTGGTGAAGAGAGATGGGGAGAAAGGGAAGGAGTGGTGAAGAGAGATGAGGAGGGAGGGAGGGAGGGAAGGAGTGGTGAAGAGAGATGAGGAGAGAGGGAAGGAAGGAGTGGCGAAGAGAGATGAGGAGAGAGGGAGGGAAGGAGTGGTGAAGAGAGATGAGGAGAGAAGGAAGGAATGGTAAAGAGAGATGGGGAGGGAGGGAGGGAGGGAAGTAGTGGTGAAGAGAGATGAGGAGAGAGGGATGGAAGGAGAGGTGAAGAGAGAGGGAGGGAAGGAGTGGTGAAGAGAGATGGGGAGGGAGGGCAGTAGTGGTGAAAAGAGATGAGGAGAGAGGGAGGGAGGGAAGGAGGGGTGAAGAGAGATGGGGAGAAAGGGAGGGAAGGAGTGGTGAAGAGAGATGAGGAGAGAGGGAGGGAGTGGTGAAGAGAGATGAGGAGAGAGGGAGGGAAGGAGTGGTGAAGAGAGATGAGGAGAGAGGGAGGGAAGGAGTGGTGAAGAGAGATGAGGAGGGAGGGAAGGAGGGAAGGAGTGGGGAAGAGAGATGAGGAGGGAGGGAAGGAGGGAAGGAGTGGTGAAGAGCAATGAGGAGGGAGGGAAGGAGGGAAGGAGTGGTGAAGAGAGATGAGAGAGGGAGGGAAGGAGTGGTGAAGAGAGATGAGGAGGGAGGGAAGGAGTGGTGAAGAGAGATGAGGATAGAGGGAGGGAGGGAAGGAGTGGTGAAGAGAGATGAGGAGAGGGGGAGAGTGGAAGCAGAGGATTGTCCCCACTGATGCTGCGCCAGCTCTCTCTTGCCTTATCTGTCTCAGCCAGACATGGAAGACGCACATGTACCCACAGTGTGCTTCTTACCCGTCAGCATGGCCAGAGGCCCTCACCCCATCTCATCAGCGAGACGGGGTTGCCTGCCAAGGCATGGGGTTCTCCAACTCTGGTTCCACTAGTCTAAGAGCTTTACATGCCCTACAGACACATGGCTTGATTCGGATGTGTGTCGCATCACAATTTGCGTCATTATCAACATTACACTTCTAACCACATTCCACAAGGAAGCACCACTACTGCCATCAACATAGTTCATTTCATTAAGAGACGTTCAAATGTGTGGCTACATACCGTAAAGTTTGTGTTAACAGGCGGGTCATGTTGTAGGCGCCGTGTTTGCATTGTCAGAGGTTACGATGTGTGACACAATAACTGATGCAGATTAACCCGTGGGTTGATGAGTTTCAGAAGCAGTTCCCTAGTTTTAAGGGGCCAAAGTCACTGGTGTGTGTGATGTCATTTTGCCCACCACAGGCGTGACAATTGTCATAAAGTGGTTTCAAATTGTTTGTTTTCCATTTGAAATTAGATATTTTAAATGGTTTGAATTGTGTTCGTGAAAGAGCAAGAGAGAAAGAGAGATAAAGAGAGAGACAAGAGGGAAAGAGAGGTATGCTAATCCACTGTTAAATTCCCAGAGGAAATTACCGAGATGAAATGGATTCTCCCTGTTTCAGCAGAATGCTAATTGCTATGCGAATCAAGGAAGCAGGAGTTCCTGTGGGAACACTGAGCTGTATGTGACATGTTGGGCAACCCTAACACAAGGCATGATGGGTATAATCAACAATCAACATAATAACCTGGCAAAGAGCCGAATAGGGATCAAAACATTGTCCATGTGTCAACATGTCTCACATTGAAAGCTCAGAGCTGTGGACACGGTTTCATTTCATTCTGTTCAGTACCTGAGCCACCACCACTGGCTGAGTTGCTGCAAGTGTCTGAATGTAGTGACAGAGGGAGAGAGAGGGTAGGTGAGAGAAAGGAGTTAGGAGGGAGAGAAAGAGAGGGGGAGAGAGAGAGGAGTCGGGATGTAGAGAAAGAGAGGGGAGAGAGGGTGTGAGAGAGAGAGGAGTCGGGATGTAGAGAAAGAGAGGGGGAGAGAGGGTGGGAGAGAGAGAGGAGTCGGGATGTAGAGAAAGAGAGGGGGAGAGAGGGTGGGAGAGAGAGGGTGGGAGAGAGAGAGGAGTCGGGATGTAGAGAAAGAGAGGGGAGAGAGGGTGGGAGAGAGAGAGGAGTCGGGATGTAGAGAAAGAGAGGGGGAGAGAGGGTGGGAGAGAGAGAGGAGTCGGGATGTAGAGAAAGAGAGGGGGAGAGAGGGTGTGAGAGAGAGAGGAGTCGGGATGTAGAGAGAGAGAGGGTGGGAGAGAGAGGGTGGGAGAGCATGAAATCCCTGTAATTATTACCATATTAGCAGTTATGTCCCAGATGAGTGTAGGTATTTTACTATGTCAATAAAGCAGACAATAAATATCAGATCATTTGACTTTGACTGCACTTTCATTAGCTTAGCTGTGTATTAGAACACATCTACTAGCTCACGTGGTTGGTTTAGTAGGCAGCTGTGTATTAGAACACATCTACTAGCTCACGTGGTTGGTTTAGTAGGCAGCTGTGTATTAGAACACATCTACTAGCTCACGTGGTTGGTTTAGTAGGCAGCTGTGTATTAGAACACATCTACTAGCTCACGTGGTTGGTTTAGTAGGCAGCTGTGTATTAGAACACATCTACTAGCTCACGTGGTTGGTTTAGTAGGCAGCTGTGTATTAGAACACATCTACTAGCTCACGTGGTTGGTTTAGTAGGCAGCTGTGCATTAAGGTAATTGATTGCTCTGTCCAAACTAGAGTTCAGCTGAATCGCTGCTTAACTGTCTATAGTTCACCAGTCAGGTGTCTCTCTAATCACTGGCCTCTTATGGCCAGGTGTCTAATCACCGGCCTCTTATGGCCAGGTGTCTAATCACCGGCCTCTTATGACCAGGTGTCTAATCACGGGCCTCTTATGGCCAGGTCTCTAATCACCGGACTCTTATGGCCAGGTGTCTAATCACCGGCCTCTTATGGCCAGGTTTCTAATCACCGGCCTCTTATGGCCAGGTGTCTAATCACCGGCCTCTTATGGCCAGGTGTCTAATCACTGGCCTCTTATGGCCAGGTGTCTAATCATCGGCCTCTTAAGGCCAGGTGTCTGTCTAATCACTGGCCTCTTATGGCCAGGTACTTGTCTAACCACCGGCCTCTTATGGCCAGGTGTCTAATCATCGGCCTCTTATGGCCAGGTGTCTGTCTAATCACTGGCCTCTTATGGCCAGGTACTTGTCTAACCACCGGCCTCTTATGGCCAGGTGTCTAATCACCGGCCTCTTATGGCCAGGTGTCTAATCACCGGCCTCTTATGACCAGGTGTCTAATCACGGGCCTCTTATGGCCAGGTGTCTAATCACCGGCCTCTTATGGCCAGGTGTCTGTCTAATCACCGGGCTCTTATGGCCAGGTGTCTGTCTAATCACCGGCCTCTTATGGCCAGGTGTCTGTCTAATCACCGGCCTCTTATGGCCAGGTGTCTGTCTAATCACTGGCATCTTAAGGCCAGGTATCTAATCACCGGCCTCTTATGATCATGTGTCTGTCTAATCACCGGCCTCTTATGGCCAGGTGTCTGTCTAATCACCGGCCTCTTATGGCCAGGTACTTGTCTAATCACCGGCCTCTTATGGCCAGGTGTCTGTCTAATCACCGGCCTCTTATGGCCAGGTACTTGTCTAATCACCGGCCTCTTATGGCCAGGTGTCTGTCTAATCACTGGCCTCTTAAGGCCAGGTCTCTAATCACCGGCCTCTTATGACCAGGTGTCTGTCTAATCACCGGTCTCTTATGGCCAGGTTTCTGTCTACTCACCGTTCTCTTATGGCCAGGTGTCTGTCTAATCACCGGCCTCTTATGGCCAGGTACTTGTCTAATCACCGGCCTCTTATGGCCAAGTATCTAATCACCGGCCTCTTATGACCAGGTACTTGTCTAATCACCGGCCTCTTATGGCCAGGTGTCTGTCTAATCACCGGCCTCTTATGGCCAGGTACTTGTCTAACCACCGGCCTCTTATGGCCAGGTGTCTAATCACCGGCCTCTTATGGCCAGTTGTCTAATCACCGGCCTCTTATGGCCAGGTGTCTAATAACCGGCCTCTTATGGCCAGGTGTCTAATCACTGGCCACTTATGGCCAGGTGTCTAATCACCGACCTCTTATGTCCAGGTGTTTAATCACTGGCCTCTTATGCCCAGTTGTCTAATCACTGGCCTGTTATGGCCAGGTTTCTAATCACCGGCCTCTTATGGCCAGGTGTTTAATCACTGGCCTCTTATGGCCAGGTGTCTAATCACGGGCCTCTTATGGCCAGGTCTCTAATCACCGGACTCTTATGGCCAGGTGTCTAATCACCGGCCTCTTATGGCCAGGTGTCTAATCAACGGCCTCTTATGGCCAGGTGTTTAATCACTGGCCTCTTATGGCCAGTTGTCTAATCACTGTCCTCTTATGGCCAGGTTTCTAATCACCGGCCTCTTATGGCCAGGTGTTTAATCACTGGCCTCTTATGACCAGGTGTCTAATCACGGGCCTCTTATGGCCAGGTCTCTAATCACCGGACTCTTATGGCCAGGTGTCTAATCACCGGCCTCTTATGGCCAGGTGTCTAATCAACGGCCTCTTATGGCCAGGTGTTTAATCACTGGCCTCTTATGGCCAGTTGTCTAATCACTGTCCTCTTATGGCCAGGTTTCTAATCACCGGCCTCTTATGGCCAGGTGTCTAATCACCGGCCTCTTATGGCCAGGTGTCTAATCACTGGCCTCTTATGGCCAGGTGTCTAATCATCGGCCTCTTAAGGCCAGGTGTCTGTCTAATCACTGGCCTCTTATGGCCAGGTACTTGTCTAACCACCGGCCTCTTATGGCCAGGTGTCTAATCATCGGCCTCTTATGGCCAGGTGTCTGTCTAATCACTGGCCTCTTATGGCCAGGTACTTGTCTAACCACCGGCCTCTTATGGCCAGGTGTCTAATCACCGGCCTCTTATGGCCAGGTGTCTAATCACCGGCCTCTTATGACCAGGTGTCTAATCACGGGCCTCTTATGGCCAGGTGTCTAATCACCGGCCTCTTATGGCCAGGTGTCTGTCTAATCACCGGGCTCTTATGGCCAGGTGTCTGTCTAATCACCGGCCTCTTATGGCCAGGTGTC
Source organism: Salvelinus namaycush (assembly GCF_016432855.1). NCBI lineage: Eukaryota > Metazoa > Chordata > Actinopteri > Salmoniformes > Salmonidae > Salvelinus > Salvelinus namaycush. The sequence goes on from NC_052307.1 coordinate 17,596,416, forward strand.
TCTCTAATCACCGGCCTCTTATGGCCAGGTGTCTGTCTAATCACTGGCATCTTAAGGCCAGGTATCTAATCACCGGCCTCTTATGATCAGGTGTCTGTCTAATCACCGGCCTCTTATGGCCAGGTGTCTGTCTAATCACCGGCCTCTTATGGCCAGGTACTTGTCTAATCACCGGCCTCTTATGGCCAGGTGTCTGTCTAATCACCGGCCTCTTATGGCCAGGTACTTGTCTAATCACCGGCCTCTTATGGCCAGGTGTCTGTCTAATCACTGGCCTCTTAAGGCCAGGTCTCTAATCACCGGCCTCTTATGACCAGGTGTCTGTCTAATCACCGGTCTCTTATGGCCAGGTTTCTGTCTACTCACCGTTCTCTTATGGCCAGGTGTCTGTCTAATCACCGGCCTCTTATGGCCAGGTACTTGTCTAATCACCGGCCTCTTATGGCCAAGTATCTAATCACCGGCCTCTTATGACCAGGTACTTGTCTAATCACCGGCCTCTTATGGCCAGGTGTCTGTCTAATCACCGGCCTCTTATGGCCAGGTACTTGTCTAACCACCGGCCTCTTATGGCCAGGTGTCTAATCACCGGCCTCTTATGGCCAGTTGTCTAATCACCGGCCTCTTATGGCCAGGTGTCTAATAACCGGCCTCTTATGGCCAGGTGTCTAATCACTGGCCACTTATGGCCAGGTGTCTAATCACCGACCTCTTATGTCCAGGTGTTTAATCACTGGCCTCTTATGCCCAGTTGTCTAATCACTGGCCTGTTATGGCCAGGTTTCTAATCACCGGCCTCTTATGGCCAGGTGTTTAATCACTGGCCTCTTATGGCCAGGTGTCTAATCACTGGCCTCTTATGGCCAGGTGTCTAATCACCGGCCTCTTATGGCCAGGTGTCTAATCACCAGCCTCTATTGGCCAGGTGTCTAATCACCGGCCTCTTATTGCCAGTTGTCTAATCACCGGCCTCTTATGGCCAGGTGTCTGTCTAATCACCGGCCTCTTATGGCCAGGTACTTGTCTACTCACCGTTCTCTTATGGCCAGGTGTCTGTCTAATCACCGGCCTCTTATGGCCAGGTGTCTGTCTAATCACTGGCATCTTAAGGCCAGGTATCTAATCACCGGCCTCTTATGATCAGGTGTCTGTCTAATCACCGGCCTCTTATGGCCAGGTGTCTGTCTAATCACCGGCCTCTTATGGCCAGGTACTTGTCTAATCACCGGCCTCTTATGGCCAGGTGTCTGTCTAATCACCGGCCTCTTATGGCCAGGTGTCTGTCTAATCACTGGCATCTTAAGGCCAGGTATCTAATCACCGGCCTCTTATGATCAGGTGTCTGTCTAATCATCGGCCTCTTATGGCCAGGTGTCTGTCTAATCACCGGCCTCTTATGGCCAGGTACTTGTCTAATCACCGGCCTCTTATGGCCAGGTGTCTGTCTAATCACTGGCCTCTTAAGGCCAGGTCTCTAATCACCGGCCTCTTATGACCAGGTGTCTGTCTAATCACCGGCCTCTTATGGCCAGGTTTCTGTCTACTCACCGTTCTCTTATGGCCAGGTGTCTGTCTAATCACCGGCCTCTTATGGCCAGGTACTTGTCTAATCACCGGCCTCTTATGGCCAAGTATCTAATCACCGGCCTCTTATGACCAGGTACTTGTCTAATCACCGGCCTCTTATGGCCAGGTGTCTGTCTAATCACCGGCCTCTTATGGCCAGGTACTTGTCTAACCACCGGCCTCTTATGGCCAGGTGTCTAATCACCGACCTCTTATGTCCAGGTGTTTAATCACTGGCCTCTTATGCCCAGTTGTCTAATCACTGGCCTGTTATGGCCAGGTTTCTAATCACCGGCCTCTTATGGCCAGGTGTTTAATCACTGGCCTCTTATGGCCAGGTGTCTAATCACTGGCCTCTTATGGCCAGGTGTCTAATCACCGGCCTCTTATGGCCAGGTGTCTAATCACCAGCCTCTATTGGCCAGGTGTCTAATCACCGGCCTCTTATTGCCAGTTGTCTAATCACCGGCCTCTTATGGCCAGGTGTCTGTCTAATCACCGGCCTCTTATGGCCAGGTACTTGTCTACTCACCGTTCTCTTATGGCCAGGTGTCTGTCTAATCACCAGCCTCTTATGGCCAGGTGTCTGTCTAATCACTGGCATCTTAAGGCCAGGTATCTAATCACCGGCCTCTTATGATCAGGTGTCTGTCTAATCACCGGCCTCTTATGGCCAGGTGTCTGTCTAATCACCGGCCTCTTATGGCCAGGTACTTGTCTAATCACCGGCCTCTTATGGCCAAGTATCTAATCACCGGCCTCTTATGACCAGGTACTTGTCTAATCACCGGCCTCTTATGGCCAGGTGTCTGTCTAATCACCGGCCTCTTATGGCCAGGTACTTGTCTAACCACCGGCCTCTTATGGCCAGGTGTCTAATCACCGACCTCTTATGTCCAGGTGTTTAATCACTGGCCTCTTATGCCCAGTTGTCTAATCACTGGCCTGTTATGGCCAGGTTTCTAATCACCGGCCTCTTATGGCCAGGTGTTTAATCACTGGCCTCTTATGGCCAGGTGTCTAATCACTGGCCTCTTATGGCCAGGTGTCTAATCACCGGCCTCTTATGGCCAGGTGTCTAATCACCAGCCTCTATTGGCCAGGTGTCTAATCACCGGCCTCTTATTGCCAGTTGTCTAATCACCGGCCTCTTATGGCCAGGTGTCTGTCTAATCACCGGCCTCTTATGGCCAGGTACTTGTCTACTCACCGTTCTCTTATGGCCAGGTGTCTGTCTAATCACCGGCCTCTTATGGCCAGGTGTCTGTCTAATCACTGGCATCTTAAGGCCAGGTATCTAATCACCGGCCTCTTATGATCAGGTGTCTGTCTAATCACCGGCCTCTTATGGCCAGGTGTCTGTCTAATCACCGGCCTCTTATGGCCAGGTACTTGTCTAATCACCGGCCTCTTATGGCCAGGTGTCTGTCTAATCACCGGCCTCTTATGGCCAGGTACTTGTCTACTCACCGTTCTCTTATGGCCAGGTGTCTGTCTAATCACCGGCCTCTTATGGCCAGGTGTCTGTCTAATCACTGGCATCTTAAGGCCAGGTATCTAATCACCGGCCTCTTATGATCAGGTGTCTGTCTAATCACCGGCCTCTTATGGCCAGGTGTCTGTCTAATCACCGGCCTCTTATGGCCAGGTACTTGTCTAATCACCGGCCTCTTATGGCCAGGTGTCTGTCTAATCACCGGCCTCTTATGGCCAGGTACTTGTCTAATCACCGGCCTCTTATGGCCAGGTGTCTGTCTAATCACTGGCCTCTTAAGGCCAGGTCTCTAATCACCGGCCTCTTATGACCAGGTGTCTGTCTAATCACCGGCCTCTTATGGCCAGGTGTCTGTCTAATCACTGGCATCTTAAGGCCAGGTATCTAATCACCGGCCTCTTATGATCAGGTGTCTGTCTAATCACTGGCCTCTTATGGCCAGGTGTCTAATCACCGGCCTCTTATGGCCAGGTGTCTAATCACCAGCCTCTATTGGCCAGGTGTCTAATCACCGGCCTCTTATTGCCAGTTGTCTAATCACCGTTCTCTTATGGCCAGGTGTCTGTCTAATCACCGGCCTCTTATGGCCAGGTGTCTGTCTAATCACTGGCATCTTAAGGCCAGGTATCTAATCACCGGCCTCTTATGATCAGGTGTCTGTCTAATCACCGGCCTCTTATGGCCAGGTGTCTGTCTAATCACCGGCCTCTTATGGCCAGGTACTTGTCTAATCACCGGCCTCTTATGGCCAGGTGTCTGTCTAATCACCGGCCTCTTATGGCCAGGTACTTGTCTACTCACCGTTCTCTTATGGCCAGGTGTCTGTCTAATCACCGGCCTCTTATGGCCAGGTGTCTGTCTAATCACTGGCATCTTAAGGCCAGGTATCTAATCACCGGCCTCTTATGATCAGGTGTCTGTCTAATCACCGGCCTCTTATGGCCAGGTGTCTGTCTAATCACCGGCCTCTTATGGCCAGGTACTTGTCTAATCACCGGCCTCTTATGGCCAGGTGTCTGTCTAATCACCGGCCTCTTATGGCCAGGTACTTGTCTAATCACCGGCCTCTTATGGCCAGGTGTCTGTCTAATCACTGGCCTCTTAAGGCCAGGTCTCTAATCACCGGCCTCTTATGACCAGGTGTCTGTCTAATCACCGGCCTCTTATGGCCAGGTGTCTGTCTAATCACCGGCCTCTTATGGCCAGGTACTTGTCTAACCACCGGCCTCTTATGGCCAGGTGTCTAATCACCGGCCTCTTATGGCCAGTTGTCTAATCACCGGCCTCTTATGGCCAGGTGTCTAATCACCGACCTCTTATGTCCAGGTGTTTAATCACTGGCCTCTTATGCCCAGTTGTCTAATCACTGGCCTGTTATGGCCAGGTTTCTAATCACCGGCCTCTTATGGCCAGGTGTTTAATCACTGGCCTCTTATGGCCAGGTGTCTAATCACTGGCCTCTTATGGCCAGGTGTCTAATCACCGGCCTCTTATGGCCAGGTGTCTAATCACCAGCCTCTATTGGCCAGGTGTCTAATCACCGGCCTCTTATTGCCAGTTGTCTAATCACCGGCCTCTTATGGCCAGGTGTCTGTCTAATCACCGGCCTCTTATGGCCAGGTACTTGTCTACTCACCGTTCTCTTATGGCCAGGTGTCTGTCTAATCACCGGCCTCTTATGGCCAAGTATCTAATCACCGGCCTCTTATGGCCAGGTGTCTGTCTAATCACTGGCCTCTTAAGGCCAGGTATCTAATCACCGGCCTCTTATGGCCAGGTCTCTAATCACAGGCCTCTTATGACCAGGTGTCTCTCTAATCACCGGCCTCTTATGGCCAGGTACTTGTCTAATCACCGGCCTCTTATGGCCAAGTATCGAATTACCGGCCTCTTATGACCAGGTACTTGTCTAATCACCGGCCTCTTATGGCCAGGTGTCTAATCAACGGCCTCTTATGGCCAGGTGTCTAATCACCGGCCTCTTATGACCAGGTGTCTAATCACGGGCCTCTTATGGCCAGGTCTCTAATCAACGGCCTCTTATGGCCAGGTGTCTAATCACCGGCCTCTTATGGCCAGGTGTCTAATCACCGGCCTCTTATGGCGAGGTGTCTAATCACTGGCCTCTTATGGCCATTTGTCTAATCACCGGCCTCTTATGGCCAGGTGTCTAATCACCGGCCTCTTATGGCCAGGTGTCTAATCACTGGCCACTTATGGCCAGGTGTCTAATCACCGGCCTCTTATGTCCAGGTGTTTAATCACTGGCCTCTTATGCCCAGTTGTCTAATCACTGGCCTGTTATGGCCAGGTTTCTAATCACCGGCCTCTTATGGCCAGGTGTTTAATCACTGGCCTCTTATGGCCAGGTGTCTAATCACCGGCCTCTTATGGCCAGGTGTCTAATCACCAGCCTCTATTGGCCAGGTGTCTAATCACCGGCCTCTTATGGCCAGTTGTCTAATCACCGGCCTCTTATGGCCAGGTGTCTGTCTAATCACCGGCCTCTTATGGCCAGGTACTTGTCTAATCACCGGCCTCTTATGGCCAGGTGTCTGTCTAATCACTGGCCTCTTAAGGCCAGGTATCTAATCACCGGCCTCTTATGGCCAGGTCTCTAATCACCGGCCTCTTATGACCAGGGGTCTGCCTAATCACCGGCCTCTTATGGCCAGGTTTCTGTCTACTCACCGGCCTCTTATGGCCAGGTACTTGTCTAATCACCGGCCTCTTATGGCCAAGTATCTAATCACCGGCCTCTTATGACCAGGTACTTGTCTAATCACCAGCCTCTTATGGCCAGGTGTCTGTCTAATCACCGGCCTCTTATGGCCAGGTACTTGTCTAACCACCGGCCTCTTATGGCCAGGTGTCTAATCACCGGCCTCTTATGGCCAGGTGTCTAATCACCGGCCTCTTATGACCAGGTGTCTAATCATGGGCCTCTTATGGCCAGGTCTCTAATCACCGGCCTCTTATGCCAGGTGTCTAATCACCGGCCTCGTATGGCCAGGTGTCTAATCACCGGCCTCTTATGGCGAGGTGTCTAATCACTGGCCTCTTATGGCCAGTTGTCTAATCACCGGCCTCTTATGGCCAGGTGTCTAATAACCGGCCTCTTATGACCAGGTGTCTAATCACCGGCCTCGTATGGCCAGGTGTCTAATCACTGGCCACTTATGGCCAGGTGTCTAATCACCGGCCTCTTATGGCCAGGTGTTTAATCACTGGCCTCTTATGCCCAGTTGTCTAATCACTGGCCTCTTATGGCCAGGTTTCTAATCACCGGCCTCTTATGGCCAGGTGTTTAATCACTGGCCTCTTATGGCCAGGTGTTTAATCACTGGCCTCTTATGGCCAGGTGTCTAATCACTGGCCTCTTATGGCCAGGTGTCTAATCACCGGCCTCTTATGGCCAGGTGTCTAATCACCAGCCTCTATTGGCCAGGTGTCTAATCACCGGCCTCTTATGACCAGGTGTCTGTCTAATCACTGGCCTCTTATGGCCAGGTGTCTAATCACCGGCCTCTTATGACCAGGTGTCTGTCTAATCACCGGCCTCTTATGGCCAGGTACTTGTCTAATCACCGGCCTCTTATGGCCAGGTGTCTGTCTAATCACCGGCCTCTTATGGCCAGGTACTTGTCTAATCACCGGCCTCTTATGGCCAGGTGTCTGTCTAATCACTGGCCTCTTATGGCCAGGTGTCTGTCTAATCACCGGCCTCTTATGGCCAGGTGTCTAATCACCGGCCTCTTACGGCCAAGTGTCTAATCACCGGCCTCTTATGGCCAGGTGTCTAATCACCGGCCTCTTATGGCCAGGTGTCTAATCTTCGGGCTCTTATGGCCAGGTGTCTGTCTAATCACCGGCCTCTTATGGCCAGGTACTTGACTAATCACCGGCCTCTTATGGCCAGGTGTCTAATCACCGGACTCTTATGACCAGGTGCTTGTCTAATCACCGGCCTCTTATGGCAAGGTGTCTGTCTAATCACCGGCCTCTTATGGCCAGGTATCTAATCACCGGCCTCTTATGGCCAGGTCTCTAACCACCGGCCTCTTATGGCCAGGTATCTAATCACCGGCCTCTTATGACCAGGTGTCTAATCACCGGCCTCTTATGGCCAGGTGTCTGTCTAATCACCGGCCTCTTGTCGCCAGGTACTTGTCTAATCACCTGCCTCTTATGGCCAGGTGTCTGTCTAATCACCGGCCTCTTATGGCCAGGTATCTAATCACTGGCCTCTTATGGCCAGGTGTCTAATCACTGGCCTCTTATGGCCAGGTGTCTGTCTAATCACCGGCCTCTTTTGGCCAGGTGTCTGTCTAATCACCGGCCTCTTATGGCCAGGTGTCTGTCTAATCACTGGCCTCTTATGGCCAGTACTTGTCTAATCACCGGCCTCTTATGGCCAGGTGTCTGTCTAATCACCGGCCTCTTATGGCCAGGTACTTGTCTAATCACCGGCCTCTTATGGCCAGGTGTCTGTCTAATCACCGACCTCTTAAGGCCAGGTATCTAATCACCGGCCTCTTATGGCCAGGTCTCTAATCACCGGCCTCTTATGACCAGGTGTCTCTCTAATCACCGGCCTCTTATGGCCAGGTTTCTGTCTACTCACCGTTCTCTTATGGCCAGGTGTCTGTCTAATCACCGGCCTCTTATGGCCAGGTACTTGTCTAATCACCGGCCTCTTATGGCCAAGTATCTAATCACCGGCCTCTTATGACCAGGTACTTGTCTAATCACCGGCCTCTTATGGCCAGGTATCTAATCACTGGCCTCTTATGGCCAGGTGTCTAATCACTGGCCTCTTATGGCCAGGTGTCTGTCTAATCACCGGCCTCTTATGGCCAGGTGTCTGTCTAATCACTGGCCTCTTATGGCCAGGTACTTGTCTAATCACCGGCCTCTTATGGCCAGGTGTCTGTCTAATCACCGGCCTCTTATGGCCAGGTACTTGTCTAATCACCGGCCTCTTATGGCCAGGTGTCTGTCTAATCACTGACCTCTTAAGGCCAGGTATCTAATCACCGGCCTCTTATGGCCAGGTCTCTAATCACCGGCCTCTTATGACCAGGTGTCTCTCTAATCACCGGCCTCTTATGGCCAGGTTTCTGTCTACTCACCGTTCTCTTATGGCCAGGTGTCTGTCTAATCACCGGCCTCTTATGGCCAGGTACTTGTCTAATCACCGGCCTCTTATGGCCAAGTATCTAATTACCGGCCTCTTATGACCAGGTACTTGTCTAATCACCGGCCTCTTATGGCCAGGTGTCTGTCTAATCACCGGCCTCTTATGGCCAGGTACTTGTCTAACCACCGGCCTCTTATGGCCAGGTGTCTAATCACCGGCCTCTTATGGCCAGGTGTCTAATCACCGGCCTCTTATGACCAGGTGTCTAATCACGGGCCTCTTATGGCCAGGTCTCTAATCAACGGCCTCTTATGGCCAGGTGTCTAATCACCGGCCTCTTATGGCCAGGTGTCTAATCACCGGCCTCTTATGGCGAGGTGTCTAATCACCGGCCTCTTATGTCCAGGTGTTTAATCACCGGCCTCTTATGGCCAGGTGTCTGTCTAATCACCGGCCTCTTATGGCCAGGTGTCTGTCTAATCACCGGCCTCTTATGGCCAGGTACTTGTCTAATCACCGGCCTCTTAAGGCCAGGTGTCTGTCTAATCACCGGCCTCTTATGGCCAAGTATCTAATCACCGGCCTCTTATGACCAGGCACTTGTCTAATCACCAGCCTCTTATGGCCAGGTGTCTGTCTAATCACCGGCCTCTTATGGCCAGGTATCTAATCACCGGCCTCTTATGGCCAGGTGTCTAATCACTGGCCTCTTATGGCCAGGTGTCTAATCACCGGCCTCTTATGGCCAGGTGTCTAATCACCGGCCTCTTATGGCCAGGTGTCTAATCTTCGGCCTCTTATGGCCAGGTGTCTAATCTTCGGCCTCTTATGGCCAGGTGTCTGTCTAATCACCGGCCTCTTATGGCCAGGTACTTGACTAATCATCGGCCTCTTATGGCCAGGTGTCTGTCTAATCACCGGCCTCTTATGGCCAGGTGTCTAATCACCGGCCTCTTATGGCCAGATGTCTAATCACCGGCCTCTTATGGCCAGGTGTCTAATCACCGGCCTCTTATTGCCAGGTGTCTAATCACCGGCCTCTTATGGCCAGTTGTGGGCCACATGAACAAATGCGGCATGCTTTGGTATATGGTAAAAATACTTTAGTCCTCTGATTAGATTTTACACACAACCTGTGACACGGCAATGGAAGTCAAGGTAAAATGCAGGTGCACTCTAAACCACAGGTGCTGAAGACATGTTTGCACAGCCGTGAGGCTTGTTCCTCTGAAAATATTTTTTATATTGCTTCCCATATTGCAAAGGACATATGCTGTAGAGTGAAGTGACTGCAGCACTCCGTGCTCTTGTTGTTTCTGTCCATACTGTCCATATGGATCTATCCCAGGCCCACCTGTCGGAGCACTACCACATCCAGGCTACGTTGTCGGTTTGGTTGATTTTCAGATCCAGACAGTTATTTGTGGGGTCACAATAATAACAGTGTGCATGACTGTTCAGTTGTAAAAGGCTGCACTTGAAGGTCCTATTTTGAATGCAGAATGAAATGCCTGTGTGTGTTAATGTTTTTGTGTGGGTGCGTTGGTACAACAGTGTGTGTCAAAGAGAGCGTGTATGTCTGTGCTGACAAGCGCGTGTACGTGTGTGTTTGTGACATTGCGGCTGTGTGTCTATTTGAGTCTGTACGGATGTGTGTGTGTGTGTGTGGGAGTGTTGTGTGGTCCCACAATTGGCCGAGGTGATGGTGCTGTCTGCTGAAACCTGGCAGGGCTGACAGTTCATTTTCGGAGACACAGCGTTGGCGTCTCACTGCTAATCTGGGCAAATCAAGTCACCCAGCGATACACAACACACATGGGAGGAGGGAAGGGGTATCAGTAAACAGCCTCTCTTCATCCTCCTCCTCATCCCTCTGTCTTAAACATGTAAAGGGCAATCTGGGATTGGTTAACTTTGGTGTTATTTGAATTGCAGATTTCCCCTTTAAAGCAGATCATTGCACTACAGGATACTTCACATTCCAATGGACATTGGAGGTAAAGCCACAAGGATAGGAACAGCCAACATTGTTCTATGATTATTCCACCACTGTTCGGTTATTCCACCACTGTTCGGTTATTCCACCCCTGTTCTGTTATTCTTCCACCGTTATATCTGTTTATACTGTAGTAACAAGTAATCTAGACAAGTTGGAAACACAGCAATGTTTCCTCGCCGTCTTAAGTTCATCAGGGCTTGATGTATTCTGAAATATGCAGTGAAATCATACACCTGAAATGTAGCAGCTGAATCATACTGATGTGGAGCGTACTGATGGCAGATTGCAGGTAGAGTGAGTGGTAATATCTCCTGACAGGGACATGGTGAGGTGTTATCTCTTTTCTCCTTTCTCAACAAAGGTCATTCCCACCAGTGGGTGATGTCATCCATCTCTCACTCCTCCAGATTGCTCCTCTGACCTGTATGGCCCGAACCTTTCAAAAGAAATGCTGTGAAAACCTCTCTCTGTGTGTGTGTGTGTGTGTGTGTGTGTGTGTGTGTGTGTGTGTGTGTGTGTGTGTGTGTGTGTGTGTGTGTGTGCGTGCGTGCGTGCGTGCGTGCGTGCGTGCGTGCGTGTGTGTCTGCATGTGCCATTGAGTGCTGTCCTCACAGCAGACGTGTCAACGGAGCTGGCAAATTTGATAGACATTTATCAAATGATCATATAAATCTTGTTTCTCTCTCTTCTCTGTCTCTCTTCTCCCTCTCTCTTCTACCTCTCTCTTCCATCTATATCTTCTCTGTCTCTCTTCTCCCTCTCTCCTCTACCTCTCTCTTCCACCTATATCTTCTCTGTCTCTCTTCTCCCTCTCTTCTCTACCCCTCTCTTCTCTCTATATCTTCTCTGTCTCTCTTCTCCCTCTCTTCTCTACCCCTCTCTTCTCTCTCTATCTTCTCTGTCTCTCTTCTCCCTCACTTTTCTACCTCTCACTGCTCTCTCTCTCTCTTCTCTCTATATATTTTCTGTCTCTCTTCCTCTCTTCTCTACCTCTCTTCCCCGTGCTGTGAAAGTCTTTCAGTGGAGTTGTGTAAAAGTGTGGGAGGGACACTGCGTTTTAATGAACCTTAAGAAACACCACACGCAATAGAACCACCCACAGAGAAACACCTCATGCAATAAAACCACCCGCATAGAAACACCACACGCAATAAAACAACCCACAGACAAACACCACACGCAATAGAACCACCCACAGAGAACCACCCACAGAGAAACACCACACGCAATAAAACAATCCACAGAGAAACACCACACGCAATAGAACCACCCACAGAGAAACACCACACGCAATAAAACAACCCACAGAGAACCACCCACCCTGCAAGTATGAAGAGAGAGTAGTGTGTGTGTGTTGGTGTGTGTTTGTGTTTGTGAGTGTGTGTCCGCAAATGGAGAATGAGAAGATCTGCAAACAAGAACAAGAGTCATGTTAAGCCCCGCCCCCTTTTTTTACTCTATCTTTCCTCTGTCTCTCTCTTTGACTTTCCTCTGTCTCTCTCTCTCTCTTTTTCTTTCCTCTGTCTCTCTCTCTCTTTGACTTTCCTCTGTCTCTCTCTCTCTCTTTTTCTTTCCTCTGTCTCTCTCTCTCTCTTTGACTTTCCTCTGTCTCTCTCTTTTTCTTTCCTCTGTCTCTCTCTCTCTCTTTGACTTTCCTCTGTCTCTCTCTCTCTTTGACTTTCCTCTGTCTCTCTCTTTTTCTTTCCTCTGTCTCTCTCTCTCTCTTTGTCTTTCCTCTGTCTCTCTCTCTCTCTCTCTTTGACTTTCCTCTGTCTCTCTCTCTCTTTGTCTTTCCTCTGTCTCTCTCTTTTTCTTTCCTCTGTCTCTCTCTCTCTTTGTCTTTCCTCTGTCTCTCTCTCTCTTTGTCTTTCCTCTGTCTCTCTCTCTCTTTGACTTTCCTCTGTCTCTCTCTCTCTTTGTCTTTCCTCTGTCTCTCTCTTTTTCTTTCCTCTGTCTCTCTCTCTCTTTGTCTTTCCTCTGTCTCTCTCTCTCTCTTTGACTTTCCTCTGTCTCTCTCTCTCTTTGTCTTTCCTCTGTCTCTCTCTTTTTCTTTCCTCTGTCTCTCTCTCTCTTTGACTTTCCTCTGTCTCTCTCTCTCTTTGTCTTTCCTCTGTCTCTCTCTTTTTCTTTCCTCTGTCTCTCTCTCTCTCTTTGTCTTTCCTCTGTCTCTCTCTCTCTCTTTGTCTTTCCTCTGTCTCTCTCTCTCTTTGTCTTTCCTCTGTCTCTCTCTTTTTCTTTCCTCTGTCTCTCTCTCTCTCTTTGTCTTTCCTCTGTCTCTCTCTCTCTCTCTTTGTCTTTCCTCTGTCTCTCTCTCTCTCTTTGTCTTTCCTCTGTCTCTCTCTATCTTTGTCTTTCCTCTGTCTCTCTCTTTTTCTTTCCTCTGTCTCTCTCTCTCTCTTTTTCTTTCCTCTGTCTCTCTCTCTCTCTTTGTCTTTCCTCTGTCTCTCTCTCTCTTTGTCTTTCCTCTGTCTCTCTCTTTTTCTTTCCTCTGTCTCTCTCTCTCTCTCTCTTTGTCTTTCCTCTGTCTCTCTCTCTCTTTGTCTTTCCTCTGTCTCTCTCTCTCTTTGTCTTTCCTCTGTCTCTCTCCCTTTGTCTTTCCTCTGTCTCTCTCTCTCTTTGTCTTTCCTCTGTCTCTCTCTCTTTGTCTTTCCTCTGTCTCCCTCTCTCTTTGTCTTCCTCTGTCTCTCTCAAATCAAATTCAAATCAAATTGTATTAGTCACATGCGCCGAATACAACAGGTCCTCACAGCAGACGTTTCACCTTACAGTGAAATGCTTACCTACGAGCCCCTAAGCAACAATACAGTTAAAAAAATATGAGTAAGAATAAGAAATAAAAGTAACAAGTAATTAAAGAGAAGCAGTTAAATAACAATAGTAAGACTATACACAGGGGGAAACCGGTTAGTTAAGGTAATATGTACATGTAGGTAAAGTTATTAAAGTGACTATGCATAGATAATAACAACAGAGAGTAGCAGCGGTGTAGGGGGGGTAACGCAAATAGTCTGGGTAGCCATTTGATCCGGTACTGCTTGCCATGCGGTACCAGAGAGAACAGTCTATGACTTGGGTGGCTGGAGTCTTTGACAATTTTTAGAGCCTTCCTCTGTCACCGCCTGGTATAGAGGTCCTGGATGGCAGGAGGCTTGGACCCAGTGATGTACTGGGCCATGCGCACTACCCTCAGTAGTGCCTTGCGGTCGGAGGCCGATCAGTTGCCATACCAGGCAGTGATGCAACCCGTCAGGATGCTGTCGATGGTGCAGCTGTAAAACCTTTTGAGGATCTGAGGGCCCATGCCAAGTCTTTTCAGTCTCCAGAGGGGGAATAGGTTTTGTCGTGCCCTTTTCACGACTGTCTTGGTGTGCTTGGACCATGTTAGTTTGTTGGTGATGTGGACACCAAGGAACTTAAAGCTTTCAACCTACTCCACTACAGCCCCGTTGATGAGAATAGGGGCGTGCTCGGTCCTCTTTTTCCTGAGTCAACTATCATCTCCTTTGTCTTGATAACGATGAGGGAGAGGCCAGATGGCCAGATCTCTGACCTCTTCCCTATAGGCTGTCTCGTCGTTGTCGGTGATCAGGCCTACCACTTTTGAATCATCTGCAAACTTAATGATGGTGTTGGAGTTGTGATGGGCCGTACAGTCATCAATGAACAAGGTGTACAGAAGGGAACTGAGCACGCACCCCTGAGGGGGCCCTGTGTTGAGGATCAGTGTGGCGGATGTGTTGTTACCTACCCTTACCACCTGGGGCGGCCCATCAGGAAGTCCAGGATCCAGTTGCAGAGGGAGGTGTTTAGTCCCAGGGTCCTTAGCTTAGTGATGAGCTTTGAGGACACTATGGTGTTGAACGCTGAGCTGTAGTCAATGAACAGCATTCTCACAAAGGTGTTCCTTTTGTCCAGGTGGGAACGGGCAGTGTGGAGTGCAATATAGATTGAATCATCTGTGGATCTGTTAGGGCGGTATGCAAATTGGAGTGTGCCTAGGGTTTCTGGGATAATATTGTTGTGAGCCATGACCAGCCTTTCTAGCACATCATGGCTACAGACGTGAGTGCTACGGGCCGGTAGTCATGTAGGCAGGTTACCTTAGTGTTCTTGGGCACAGTGACTATCGTAGTCTGCTTAAAACATGTTGGTATTATAGACTTGGACAGGGAGAGATTGAAAATGTCACTGAAGACACTTGCCAGTTTGTCAGCGCATGCTCCCAGTACACGTCCTGGTAATCCGTTTGGCCCTGCGGCCTTGTGAATGTTGACCTGTTTAAAGGTCTTACTCACATCGGCTGTGGAGAGCGAGTTCACACAGTCTTCCGGAAGGAGCTGGTGCTCTCATGCATGTTTCAGTGTTATTTGCCTCGAAGCGAGCATAGAAAAAGTTTAGCTCGTCTGGTAGGCTCGTGTCACTGCGCAGCTCTCCGCTGTGCTTCCCTTTGTAGTCTGTAATGGTTTGCAAGCCCTGCCACATCCGACAAGCGTCATACCCGGTGTAGTCCGATTCGATCTTAGTCCTATATTAATCTTCCGGGTTAGAGTCCCGCTCCTTGAAAGCGGCAGCTCTAGCCTTTAGGTCAGTGCGGATGTTGCCTGTAATCCATGGCTTCTGGTTGGCGTATGTACGTACAGTCACTGTGGGGATGATGTCATTGGATGCACATATTGATAAAGCCAATGACTGATGTGGTATACTCCTCAATGCCATCGGAGGAATCCCGGAACATGTTCTAGTCTGTGCTAGCAAAACAGTCCTGTAGCTTAGCATCTGCTTCATCTGATCACTTTTTTATTGATAGAGTCACTGGTGCTTCCTGCTTTCATTTTTTGCTTGTAAGCAGGAATCAGGAGGATAGAATTATGGTCAGATTTGCCAAATGGAGGGCGAGGGAGAGCTTTGTATGTGTCTCTGTGTGTGGAGTAAAGGTGGTCCAGTGTTTTTTTCCCTCTGGTTACACATTTAACATGCTGATAGAAATTTGGTCAGACGGGTTTTAAGTTTCCCTGCATTAAAGTCCCCGGCTTCTATGAGCGCCGCCTCTGGGTGAGCATTCTCCTGTTTGCTTATGGCGGAATACAGCTCATTCATTGCGGTCTTACTGCCAGCATCAGTCTGTGGTGGTATGTAGACAGCTACGAAAAATACAGATGAAAACTCTCTAGTTAGATAGTGTGGTCTACAGCTTATGATGAGATACCTCAGGCGAGCAAAACCTTGAGACTTCCTTAGATATCGTGCACCAGCTGTTGTTTACAAAAATACATAGTCCGCCACCCCTTGTCTTACCAGACACCGCTGTTCTGTACGACGCCGTCGTTCAGCCACGACTCCGTGAAGCATAAGATATTACAGTTTTGAATGTCCCGTTGGTAGTTTAATCTTCGCGTAGGCCATCGATTTTATTTTCCAAAGATTGCACGTTTGCTAGCAGAATGGAAGGAAGTGGGGGTTTATTCGATCGCCTACGAACTATCAGAAGGCAGCCCGCCCTCTGGCCCCTTTTTCTCCACCTTCTCTTCAAGCAAATGACGGGGATCTGGGCCTGTTCTCGGGGAAGCAGTATTTCATTCACGCCGAGCTCGTCGGACTCGTTAAAGGAAAAAAAGGATTCTTCCAGTCCTTGGTGAGTAATCGCAGTTCTGATGCCCAGAAGTTATTTTCGGTCATAAGAGACGGTAGCAGCAACATTATGTACAAAATAAGTTTAAAAAACAAGTTACAAACAACGCAAAGAAACGAACAAAAACACAATTGGCTCGGAATACGTAAAACGTCAGCCTTGTTCTTCGGCGCCATCTGTCTCTTTGTCTTTCCTCTGTCTCTCTCTCTTTGTCTTTCCTCTGTCTCTCTCTCTTTGTCTTTCCTCTGTCTCTCTCTCTTTGTCTTTCCTCTCTCTCTCTCTCTTTGTCTTTCCTCTGTCTCTTTCTCTCCTCCTTCTCTCCTCATTACTGGAACCAGGTAGATTCGGGGCGATCGGTACATAGCATGCTATTCCATATAGGAGGACAGAGAGAGAGGACAGCAGATCAATACCTTTTGCATGTCAGGATGGATCTAGCATGGATACGACATAGCAACGTTGTGCCAATGCAGACAGAGCGGAGATCTGATGGAGAGGGATCGGAGCAACAGAGCTCACTGTCTATGGGAGTTCCATGGGGAGATCACACACATTACTGTCCCCACAAATCCTCTACAAACACCTAAAGCCATGTCCCTTTTCAGAAGGGACTTTTAGATTTTAATGACATTCATCAGTTATGAATGTCAGATCATTGGATTTTGCCTCATCACAAATAAAATAAAATATAAAAATAAAAAATTGGTCACATACACATGGTTAGCAGATGTTAATGCAAGTGTAGCGAAATGCTTGTGCTTCTAGTTCCGACCATGCAGTAATATTTAACAAGTAATCTAATAATTTCACAACAACAAAGGAATGAATAAGAATATGTACATATAAATATATGGATGAGCGATGGCCGAACGGCATAGGCAAGATGCAGTAGATGGTATAGAGTACAGTATATACTGTACATATGAGATGAGTAATGTAGGGTATGTAAACATTATATAAAGTGTCATTGTTTAAAGTGGCATTGTTAAAAAGTGACTAGTGATACATTTATTACATCCAATTTTTAATTATTAAAGTGGCTAGAGATTTGAGTCAGTATGTTGGCAGCGGCCGCTAAATGTTAGTGGTGGCTGTTTAACAGTCTGATGGCCTTGAGATAGAAGCTGTTTTTCAGTCTCTCGGTCCCAGCTTTGATGCACCTGTACTGACCTCGCCTTCTGGATGATAGCGGGGTGAACAGGCAGTGGCTCGGGTGGTTGTTGTTCTTGATGATCTTTTTGGCCTTCCTGTGACATCGGGTGGTGTAGGTGTCCTGGAGGGCAGGTAGTTTGCCCCCGGTGATGCGTTGTGCAGACCTCACTACCCTCTGGAGAGCCTTACGGTTGTGGGCGGAGCAGTTGCCGTACCAGGCGATGATACAGCCCGACAGGATGCTCTCGATTGTGCATCTGTAAAAGTTTGTGAGTGCTTTTGGTGACAAGCCAAATTTCTTCAGCCTTTTGCGTTTGAAGAGGCGCTGTTACGCCTTCTTCACCACGCTGTCTGTGTGGGTGGACCATTTCAGTTTGTCCGTAATGTGTACGCCAAGGAACTTAAAACTTTCCACCTTCTCCACTACTTGTCCTGTCGATGTGGATAGGGGGGTGCTCCCTCTGCTGTTTCCTGAAGTCCACAATCATCTCCTTTGTTTTGTTGACGTTGAGTGTGAAGTTATTTTCCTGACACCACACTTTGAGGGCCCTCACCTCCTCCCTGTAGGCCGTCTCGTCGTTGTTGGTAATCAAGCCTACCACTGTAGTGTCATCTGCAAACTTGATGATTGAGTTGGAGGCGTGCATGGCCATGCAGTCATGGGTGAACAGGGTGTACAGGAGAGGGCTGAGAACGCACCCTTGTGGGGCTACAGTGTTGAGGATCAGCGGGGTGGAGATGTTGTTTCCTACCCTCACCACCTGGAGGATTCCCGTCAGAAAGTCCAGGACAAAGTTGCACAGGGCGGGGTCGAGACCCAGGGTCTTGAGCTTAATCATGAGTTTGGAGGGTACTATGGTGTTAAATGCTGAGCTGTAGTCGATGAACAGCATTCTTACATAGGTATTCCTCTTGTTCAGATGGGTTAGGGCAGTGTGCAGTGTGATTGCAATTGCGTCATCTGTGGACCTATTGGGGTGGTAAGCAAATTGGAGTGGGTCTAGGGTGTCAGATAGGGTGGAGGTGATATGATCCTTGACATAATGGATAGAATATAGTTCTGTTCTGTTCTCACAATTCACAGACTGGTGTTGATGAAGTGTGGTCTGACCATGTGGTCTGACCATGAATATAAATGAATAGGCCTGGGTCATTCCAGTCAATCACTGCTGTGCACACACTGTTGTGCACACACAAACACACAGACACACACACCACGTACACACACAGATTTGTCCATTTTCGATGTGAAAAGAGACAATGAAAAGATCTTTGCTCATAAAATCTCAGACATCATACGTTGAATGTGACATCATCGTAAGATTATTTTTGATGATAAGTGACTTAAAGGACATTATTGATTAGGTGTTGATGACACATTGATACAGTGTTGATATAGCGCTATGGCCCTGTCCCACCCACAGCCAGATTGATTGACAGATGACTCTTTGCTTGTGAACCAATGATTTGATGCGTGTCACATTTCTGGTGTTCCAACAGTTAAGTCTGTGCATGTGTATTTTATTTTGTTTTTACCCTTTTTTCTCCCCATTTTCGTGGTATCCGATTGTCTCATCGCTGCAACTCCCGTACGGACTCAGGAGAGGCAAAGGTCGAGAGCCGTGCGTCCTCAGAAACACACCCCAACCAAGCCGCACTGCTTCTTGACACAATGCCCACTTAACCCGGAAGCCAGCCGCACCAATGTGTCGGAGGAAACACCGTACACCTGGCAACCGTGTCAGTGTGCACTGCGCCCGGCCTGCAACAGGAGTCGCTAGTGCGCGATAGGACAAGTACATCCCTGCTGGCCAAATCCTCCCCTAACCCAGATGACGCTGGGCCAATTGTGCGCGGCCCCATGTGTCTCCCGGTTGTGGCCGACTGCTACAGAGCCTGGACTCGAACCCAGAATCTCTAGGTGCCTGTGCATTTTTGATCAGGTCTGTGCATGATTGATCAAGTCTGTGCATGTGCACGTGTGTATGTTTCTGACATGCTGTGACATGCACTGCCCCCATTCCCAGCTGTGCCAGAGTGGGTTTGGGAGGGAAGATGGCGGTGAGCCTCCTAGTTTTCAGTATCCATAGCAACACACCAGTACATGGCAGGAGAGGAGCCATGTCAGTGGTGCTGACACTGGTTTGAGAGAGGGAAGGGAAAGCGGGAAGTAGGGAAGGTGGGAGGTGACAGAGGAGAAGAGCTGATATAGTGGAGATGAGAGGAGAGATAAGAGGAGAGAGGAGAGAATGGTGGGCTATGAGGGTTGAGTATATTATATAATATGAGATCACCCCATCTGCTCAGGGATTTGGTCCAGACAGACACCCTGAGGGCTGGGGCTAGGCCAGTACTTAACCTCTCTCGCTCTCTCTCTCTCTTCCTCTCGCTCTCTCTCTTTTTTTTCTAGCTCCCTCTCTTTCCGCTTTCTCTCTCTCACTTGCTCTTACTTTCTCTCACTACTCACGTTCCCTGTTTCTCCTCCCCCTGTTTTTCTCACTTCTCAATTTACCTCTCCCTCGCTTTCTCTCACTTTCCCTGGCTCTCTTTCTCCACCTTCCTTCCTTCCTTCCTTCCTTCATCTCTCTATCTGTCTCACTCTCTCTAGCAGAAGGCTCAGAGTGTTAGCAGAAAACAATGTGTTTACACAACTTAGAAATTCACAACTATGAAGTCAAAACAACTGAAGCAACATATCAGTTGTGTTTATTACAAATGTCAAGTTAAGATGACTTTTATAGCTAGTTATCTCTACTAAAACATACATTGACTCAACTAAAAATAGTAGATTATACTGAGAAACTGTATAGTTGTCTTAACTATCTTTAATTAGTAAAATACTTGGTGTCAATTATGATAAGGCTTGAAATGTAAAGTTGCCAAAGCTTGAAAAAAGGCCATATAACTTCATGCATGGAAATAACATGTTGAAACAACTAATCATTTTTTACATTGTAGTGTGCTCCAGTGCGTATTTTAGCAAAGATTCCTGGCAGCGGTCAGCCAAAACCCAGCAGTGGCTGAATGTCACCCAGTCTTTTTGATGTGCTCAAGGCAAGCCCTTAAGGAACACACCAGTTCTATAGACTGAATGTTATAGATTTATTAGCATTGAAACATGTGAAACTCCTTAGTTATTACTGTACAACAGAAGAAGTGAGCTGGTATGATGTCAATGGGAATACAGTAGTTATTAGAATTGAGTAGCCATCAAGGTCTAAGATGTGATGTGGTATTTCCCAGTAAATGGCTACTGGTGCTGATGTAAGCAGTATGAAATGGCTAGCTAGTTAGCGGTGCACGCTAGTAGTGTTTCAATCAGTGACGTCACTCGCTCGGAGACCTTAATGTAGTTGTTTCCGCGGCTTTTGTGGAGCAACAGGTAATGATGCTTTGAGGATGTCTCTTGTCGATGTGTTCAGAAGGTCCCTGGTTCTACCCCAATTTGGCAAGGAGAGGGACGGAAGCAACACTGTTAAATTGGTGCTATGACACGGATCAATGGTTGCTGCAGAGAAGAAGAAGGTCAAAGGGGGTCGAGTGTAACCCTTCTGAAATGGCTAGCTAGTTAGCAGTGCGCGCTAGCATTGTTTCAGTCGGTCATGTCACTCGCTCAGAGATCTTGAAGTAGCTGTTTCCCTTGCACTGCAAGAGCTGCTGCTTTTGTGGAACGATAGGTTATGATTCTTCGAGTGTGACTGTTATCGATGTGTTCAGAGGGTCCCTAGTTCAAGCCCAGGTTGGGGCGAGGAGAGGGACAGAAGCAACACTGACAGTGTCATTTCTTGAAGGCTGTCTGGTCTAGTCTCTGTCTGTGGCACTTTCAATGGGGCTAACTATGATGTAATTTGGTTGGATCCACTGTGGTGTGAGATGCTTTCCTTCTGTCTGTCTCCACCCCCAGGGTCTCTAACACAATGACATGGACATTTCAGTGAACGAGGGATAACTCATCACTCAAGACAAACCAAGCTTATTGATTGGATGGGCTCCAGCGAGAGCAGAATTACAATAAATTCTATGCTCAATATTTTGCCTTTGATTATGTGATTAGAACACCAGAGAGGTTGAGACTTGCATTATTGAGTTAGGGTATGAGTGTGTTCACGGGGCTCTCAGACAGTGTGTGATTGTGTGTGCGTGCGTGTGGGTATCATTGACAGTGTGCCAGAAGAGACCTGTTGGTGTCAGCTGTTCTGCTGTGCCAGAGAGAAGACAGGAAGAGGAATATAGAGTAATACACATGATAATGAATATCCCAGGGATGTGTACAGTAGGACTGTGTGTGTGTGGGGGGGGGGGGGGGGTGCGTGCGTGTGTGTGTGTATATGTATGTGTACGTGTGTATATGTGCGCGTGTGTGTATACGTACGTGTGCATGTGTGTGGTAAATTGATTTAGGTAGGCCTAGCTCTTCATCTCTCCTTTTGCTCGGTAACTCCAAATTCTAGTTCCATTAGGTCCACGAAATTGAAACTGCACTTTCACTTTTGTCCCCAAAATGGGACGTGAGATGAAGAACGTTCTGTGTTTTTCCAGGAGAAACCCAGAAATAGAGCTGTTGTTTCAGAAGACAGCGAGTATTTCTGATGCACTCTATTTTGTCAGTAATGATTTCCCTATGCTCCAGAAATAGCAATGATTTCCTACATTTTAAATTGACAGTTTCTGATTATTCTATTGGACTCAAATGTGTCATAAAGGGCTTTATGATAAATGCCATTCCAGTGAGATTCACCTGAGAAATGTGGTGTTCTAAGGTGTTTGTTTTATATGTAGCTTCCTAAAGAACTAATGGCGTCAGATGCGAATCGCTGTGTGTCCACGGCTAAACGTGTGATATTTCAAATGAATCACCACCATGTGCAATTGAGCTGCACCAGTACACTCACCACGAGAGAGAGTGAGAATCAATTTTGCAGCCGTGCCACGTCAACACCTGAAACTAAATTGCACACTGTTCTATAAAGCCATAGAACAGCACATCAGAGCACACAGAGAGCCATAACACAGACTGAAGCTACATCAACACGCGGCTGTGCAGAATACATGGTGTAGCACAGCCCAGTGGTTAGTTTAGTATCTCTGGTTGTGTGGATGTGTGGTGTAATGCTTGGGAACTGTGGTGAACAATTCAATTGAAAGGCCATCAAAGGAGAAAGGAGCATTTGTCCAGTGGTGTAAAGTACTTAGGTAAAAATACTTCAAAGTACTACTTAAGTTGTTTTTTGGAGTATCTGTACTTTACTTTACTGTTTATATTTATGGAAACTTTTACTTTTACTTCACTACATTCCCTGACACCCAAAAGTCTCGTTACATTTTGACAGGAAAATGGTCCAATTCACATACTTGGTCCAATCACTAAACACGAATGCTTTGTTTGTAAATGATGTCTGAGTGTTGGACTGTGCCCCTGGCTATCACTTTTTTTGATTTCAGTGGTGCCGTCTGGTTTGTTTAATATAAGGAAGTTGAAATGATTTATACTTTTACTTTTGGTACTTAAGTACATTTGAGCAATTAATTCATATAAGGAAGTTGAAATGATTTATACTTTTACTTTTGGTACTTAAGTACATTTGAGCAATTACATTTACTTTTGATACTTAAGTATATTTAAAACAATAAAATACTACTACTCAAGTAGTATTTTACTGGGTGACTTTCACTTTTACTTGAGTCATTTTCTATTGTGATATCTTTACTTTTACTCAGGTATGAAAATTGAGTACTTTTTCCACCACTGCATTTGTCTCATCGACAGGGCTAGTGTTCACAGAGCAACACTTTCTTATTGGTAGTCCCTTCCTGTTTTATTCCATTTGGTACCAAATTAACACGACCCAAAGGGAAATATCAGTCATGTCATGCTGCAAGGACACTGATTATGTTTTTGTGTTGAATGGTGCCTTGGCTATACAGTATAAAGATGCAGGAGTGTGGGTGTGTAGGCTCATGTATTATTATGTTTGATATTATGTTTGATGTGTTCTCTCGTATGTAGGTGTCCACATTGATTCTCTGCATGTCAGTTCAAACACACACACACACACAGCAGGCTGTTTCCATGGTTATTGCACTGTATTACCTAACAGGATATTCAGCATCTTTTTATCCTTTGCTCTGTTAACCAACATTGCCTCTCCCCATCCCACCCCCATGCTGTTTCATAATAAGGGTTACTTGCACTGACTGGCCGACAGGTGTCCATCAATCTGCTACCACATACACTTTGTGAGTTAATATGATCTTTAGATAAAGAATGATGGGAGTTCAAGGCCCTGTCACTCTCCATGTCTCTCGATTTCTCTTACATTCACTCAATCATCTCTCTCGTTTTCTTTCTCTCACATCAGCCAGGTCACCGTGATACAAGTCAGTATTCGACGTCCATCCATGTCTGAGGACGTCGGGAGATGACGTGCACTAGGGGCAACAGTGAGAACTGTTACCTTCAAGTAGTTTTGGTTTTGCTACAGCATTGGGGATGGCAGATGAGTGTAAGTATCTGCCTCTGATTCCAAAGGTTGCAAGTTTGAATCCAGCAATAGAAGTTATTTCTGAGACTTTTGTTTTAAGCATATCCCAAACCTTAACCCTTACTTTAACCGTTCAGAGTTAATGCCTAACCTTAAGCTTGAAGAGTTAGTGCCTAAACTTAACACTAACCTTAAACATTTGCAACAACTTAAACATTTGATGTTTGAGAAACATGGATGAACGTATAATTCTGACGTGAGACTGTGAGAGCTAGTTGCTTGCATACTGCACATTGCCTCTTTATCACCACTCCTTTGTTTCACTCTCTCTCGCTCTCTCGCTCTCTCGCTCTCTCGCTCTCTCTCTCTATTTCTCCATCACCCACTCTCTTGTATTGTATCTCTCCTTACCTTTTCATTTGTTTCTGGCTCTCTGCCCCACCACCATCTCTTTCTCTCTCTCTCTCTCTCTCTCTCTCTCTCTCTCTCTCTCTCTCTCTTTCTCTCTTTTTCTCTCTCTCTGTTTTTCTCTCTGCCTCTCTCTGTCTCTCTATTTCCCTCTGTTCTCTGTGAGGGGGTCAGGGTTATCACCTCTCATGTTCTCAGGCAGAATGGCCTTGCCACTCCTGATTAGCAGTCGCTCGGGCAAGCGGCTAGTGCGGCTTAGTGAAGGCCTATGGGAAAAAGAGCTGCTTATTCTACCCTCAGGAAATGGATTGGAAACGATGGGGCTAAAACAAGCGCCCTCTATCACACACACACACACACACACACACACACACACACACACACACACACACACACACACACACACACACACACACACACACACACACACACACACACACACACACACACACACACACACACACACACACACACACACACACACACACACGCACACACACACACAGAGATGCACACACACGCATGCACACACACACAGAGATGCACGCACACACACACACCTTCTGTCCTCTTCTTATTTTAAAATGTGATGTGGCATGGTACATTCATTGTAAGGTGATTTAAGGGGCTGGCTAATCACACCCTGTTGCCAAGGATTAATGTTTGTTTGTTGTGGTTGGCAAACAGCCTATAGTCAGGGTTTAAGTAAATGCCTTCCCTTCCCCTTTGAAAGACGGGCTTTACGGCCCATTTGGATTTCTTTATCAAATCAAGTGTTATTTATATAGCAAATTTCAACACAATGCGCTTCACAAGAAAAAAACAAATAAACAATGAAAAGAAAGACTGAAATATTTACTACATAAGAAACATAAGAGGACAAAAACGATTTAAAACTGAATGACAAAAAAAAGCACCCTAAGGAAAAGCAACGCTAAATAAGTGTGTTTTAAGATCTATTTTAAATATGTCCACATTTCAGGTTCTCTATGACAAGCCAATAAAGTCTGTAACTCAGTGTACACTCTAAAGGGGCTGACAAAATGAGCACAGCTCTCTCTCACTAATGCTGTTAGCTAGCCCACTGACAGATGTGTGACTGATTAAAAAGACCCATCCTCCTCTCCTCCGTCCATCCCTACCTCAAATCACATTGGATTTGTCACATGCGCCGAATATAGCGGGTGACACGAGGAATAAAATACACAAGAATGACGCTACATACAGGGCACAGGAGGTTGGTGGCACCTTAATTGGTGAGGACGGGCTGGTGGTAATGGCTGGAGCGGAATCAGTGGAATGGTATCGAATGGCATCAAACACATGGTTTGATGCCATTCCATTTGCTCCGTTCCAGCCATTGTTATGAGACGTCCTCCCCTCAGCAGCCTCCACTGATACAGGGATTACCAGTACCTGATCAATATGCAGGGGTATGAGGTATTTGAGGTAGATATGTACATGAAGGCAGGGTAAAGTGACTAGGCATCAGGATAGATAATAATAAGGTATTTGAGATAGATATGTACGTGAAGGCAGGGTAAAGTGACTAGACATCAGGATAGATAATAATAAGGTATTTGAGATAGATATGTACATGAAGACAGGGTAAAGTGACTAGGTATCAGGATAGATAATAATAAGAGTGAAATAAAGAACAGAGTAGCAGCAGCATATGATGAGTGTAAAATCAAATCAAATTAAATTGGATTTGTCACATGCGCCGAATACAACAGGTGTAGCCGTGAAATGCTTAATTACTAGCCCTTAATCAACAATGCAGTTTTAAGAAACATAAGAGTTCAGAAAATATTTACTAAATAAACTGAAGTGAAAAAAATATGCAGTACCAGTCAAAAATTTAATATTATTTATTTATTTTTACTATTTTCTACATTGTAGAATAATAGTGAAGACATCAAAACTGTGAATTAACACATATGAAATCATGTAGTAACCAAAAAAGTGTTAAACAAATCAAAATATATTTTAGATTTTAGATTCTTCAAAGTAGCCACCCTTTGCCTTGATGACAGCTTTGCACACTCTTGGCATTCACTCAACCAGCTTCATGAGGAATGCTTTTCCAACAGTCTTGAAGGAGTTCCCACATATGCTAAGCACTTGTTGGCTGCTTTTCCTTCACTCTGCGGTCCATCTCAGCCCAAACCATCACAATTGGGTTGAGGTCGGGTGATTGTGGAGGCCAGGTCATCTGATGCAGCACTCCATAACTCTCCTTCTTGGTCAAATATCCCTTAGGTGTGTTGGGTCATTGTCCTGTTGAAAATCAAATGATAGTTCCACTAAGCACAAACCAAATGGGATGGCATATCGCTGCAGAATGCTGTGGTAACCATGCTGGTTAAGTGTGCCTTGAATTCTAAATAAATTACAGACAGTGTCACCAGCAAAGCACCATCACACCTCCTCCTCCATTTTTCACGGTGGGAACCATACATGCGGAGATCATCCATTCACCTACTCTGCGTCTCACAAAGACACGATGGTTGGAACCAAAAATCTCAAATTTGGACTCATCAGATCAAAGGTCAGATTTCCACCGGTCTAATGTCCATTGCTTGTGTTTCTTGGCCCAATCAAGTCTCTTCTTATTATTGGTGTCCTTCAGTAGTGGCTTCTTTGCAGCAATTTGACCGTGAAGGCAAGATTCACTCAGTCTCCTCTGAACAATTGATGTTGAGATGTGTTTCTTACTTGAAATCTGTGAAGCATTTATTTGGGCTGCAATCGTAGGTGCAGTTATTGAACTTATCCAGGTAACTCTGGGTCTTCTTTTCCTGTGGCGGTCCTCATGAGAGCCAGTTTCATCATAGCGCTGGATGGTTTTTGCGACTGCACTTGAAGAAACTTTCAAAGTACTTGAAATTTTCCACATTGACTGACCTTCATGTCTTAAAGTAATGATGGACTGTTATTTTGCTTTATTTTGCATATTTGAAATTCCACAAATTAACTTTTATCAAGGCACACCTGGTAATTGAAATGCATTCCAGGAGACTACCTCATGAAGCTGGTTGACAGAATGCCAAGAGTGTGCAAAGCTATCATCAAGGCAAAGGGTGGCTACTTTGAAGAATTTGTTTAACACTTTTTTGGTTACTATATGATTCCAAATGTGTTATTTCTTAGTTTTAATGTCTTCACTACTATTCTGCAATGTAGAAAATAATAAAACTTAACAAGAAACATGCAATGATTTGGTGTGTCCAAACTTTTGCTTGGTACAGTATATATAGAAAGAAAATAATTTAACACAATAAAATAACAATAACGAGTCTATATGCAGGGTTGTACCGGTAGCGAGTCAATGTGCGGGGATACAGGTTAGTCAAGGTAATTGAGGTAATACGTACAGTTGAAGTCGGAAGTTTGCATACACTTAGGTTGGAGTCAATAAAACTCGTTTTTCAACCACTCCACAAACAAACTATAATTTTGTACTGTATCACAATTCCAGTGGGTCAGAAGTTGACATACACTAAGTTGAATGTGCCTTTAAACAGCTTGGAAAATTCCAGAAAATGGATGTCATGGCTTTAGAAGCTTCTGATAGGCTAATTGACAACATTTGAGTCAATTGGAGGTGTACCTGTGGATGTATTTCAAGGCCTACCTTCAAACTCAGTGCCTCTTTGCTTGACATCATGGGAAAATCAAAAGGAAATCAGCTAAGACCTCAGAAAAGAAAATTGTAGACCTCCACAAGTCTGGTTCATCCTTGGGAGCAATTTCCAAATGCCTGAAGGTACCACGTTCATCTGTACAAACAATAGTATGCAAGTATAAACACCATGGGACCACGCAGCCGTCATACCGCTCAGGAAGGCATTCAAAAGTATCTATATCCACAGTAAAACGGGTTGTATATCGACATAACCTGAAAGTCCGCTCAGCAAGGAAGAATCCACTGCTCCAAAACCGCCATAAACTGCACATGGGGACAAAGATCGTACTTTTTGAAGAAATGTCCTCTGGTCTGATGAAACAAAAATATAACTGTTTGGCCATAACGACCATCGTTATGTGTGGAGGAAAAAGGGGGAGGCTTGCAAGCCGAAGAACACCATCCCAACCGTGAAACACAGGGGTGGCAGCATCATGTTGTGGGGGTGCTTTGCTGCAGGAGGGACTGGTGCGCTTCACAAAATAGATGGCTTCATGAGGTAGGAAAATTATGTGGATATATTGAAGCAACATCTCAAGACATCAGTCAGGAAGTTAAAGCTTGGTTGCAAATGGGTCTTCCAAGTGGACAATGACCCCAAGCATACTTCCAAAGTTGTGGCAAAATAGCTTAAGGACAACAAAGTCAAGGTATTGGAGTGGCCCTGATCACAAAGCCCTGACCTCAAACCTATAGATAATTTGTGGGCAGAAATTGAAAAGAATGCGCGATCAAGGAGTCCTACAAACCTGACTCAGTTACACCAGCTCTGTCAGGAGGAATGGGTCAAAATTCACCCAACTTATTGTGGGAAGCTTGTGGAAGGCTACCCGAAACGTTTGATCCAAGTTAAACAATTTAAAGGCAATGCTACAAATACTAATTGAGTGTATGTAAACTTCTGACCCTGTCACGCCCTGACCTTAGAGAGCCTTTTTATGTCTCTATTTGGTTTGGTCAGGGTGTGATTTGGGGTGGGCATTCTATGTTTTTGTTTTCTAGGATTTTGTGTTTCTATGTTTTGGCCGGGTATGGTTCTCAATCAGGGAAAGCTGTCTATCGTTGTCTCTGATTGGGAACCATACTTAGGTAGCCCTTTTCCCTCCTTTCAGTGTGGGAAGTTGTCTTTGTTTGTGGCACTATAGCCTTAAGCTTCACGGTTGTTTTTTTGTATTGTTTATTGTTTTTGTCGGCGGCATCCTAATAAAAAGGAATATGTACGCTCACCACGCTGCGCTTTGGTCCAGTTCTTCATTCGACGGCCGTGACAGACCCACTGGGAATGTGATGAAAGAAATAAAAGCTGAAATATATCATTCTCTCTACTATTATTCTGACATTTCACATTCTTAAAATGAAGTGGTGATCCTAACTGACCTAAGACAGGGAATTTTTACTCGGATTAAATGTCAGGAATTGTGAAAACGGAGTTTAAATGTATTTGGCCAAGGTGTATGTAAACTCCCGACTTCAAATGTGTATTGATATTTTTCTCATTTGATGGCTCAGCGGAGATCGTAGCAGGACTTCTTGTACTTGTTCGTGTCCTCAACCGTAGCCTCAGGGTTGGCTGCGATAGCGCTGTTCTCTGTGTTAATCCAGGGTTTTTGATTGAGGAAGCAGTGAACCTTCACTGTGGGGACAACGTTGGCGATGCATTTCCTAATGAAGCCGTTGACTGAGGTGGATAGCTCACCGATGCTATCGCCGGGGTCCCGGAACATATTCCAGTCCATGCTAACAAAGCAGTCCTGCAGCATAGCTTCCAATTCGGATGATGATTTCTCTACGGAGCCTCAGGGTTCTTCATGTTTTGAGCTTCTGCTTGTAGACAGGAAGCAGGAGTATAGAGTACCATGATCTGATTTGCAAAACAGGGGAGAAGGGAGGGCATTGTATGCTTGCTTGTGGGTAGAGTAACAGTGGTCTAGGACTTTATCGCCACTAGTGGAGAAGGAGACATGCTGATGGAAGTTGGGCATCATGTCTCTTAATGACGTGAAATTAAAATCACCGGCAACAAGAAAAGCAGGATCTGGGTGCATGGTTTCCTGCTTATTTATAGCTTCATACAGTTCATATAGTGCCAGCTTGATGTTTTTCTTGTCCTGAGGTGGAATATATACAGCAGTCATGATAACAGATGAAAACTCTTAGGAGGTAGAAGGGTAGGCATTTGACCATTAGGTATTCCAAGATGGGTGAACAATGGGTCAAGTCACCACACTATTTGCTGTTGATGAAGAGGCATACCCCCCCCCCCCCCCCTATGGATTTTCCTGAATCCATTGTCCTCTCTGCTCGGTGAATGGACAATACATCGAGTTGGATAGCCATGGGGGGTATCTTGTCCAACATCCATGTTTCAGAAAAGATTGCAGTTACGATAGTCCCGTTGATAGCAAATCTGCGATCGGAGGTCAACCATCTTATTATCAATTATGTTTGCCAATATAATGGAAGGAATAGGTGGCCGGTTTTCCCTTTGTCATTATCTCGCCAGGACTACCCCTCTCTGGCCTCTTTTTTTGCCGGCGTTTCCTCGTGGGTAGCCCTAAAATTGGGTCAGAATTACACAGAGCCCACGGCAGATGAGTCGAATTTGAAGTTGATGCTGGAATTGAGGTTAGTAACTGACGATTTGATGTTCAAAAGTTGTTGATCATAAGAAATAATAGCGGATACATTTTGAGCAACAAATAAAAAGATACACGTAAAAAGAATCACAGAATAGCAAAGTTGGGTCGGAGCTCACGAGACAGCAGCCATACTGTATGACACCATCGTACAGATTGAATAAGCTAGAAGGCCCTCCTCTGAAGTGGCCACGTCCTCTCTAGGCCCAGGGTTGAGGGTAGATTTAGGTGAAATACATACACATAGCTCAGCTCATGAGATGTTGATGACAGGCACCTGGAGGCCTGGGTCTAGAACTTTCATTGAGAGAGATGTTTGCAACCCACCCCTCTATTCTATACCCTTGCCGAGTACCAGCTTGCATGCTTCCAATGCAATGACCTTGACCAGAGTGGGCCTATGAAGGAGCGATAGTGT
The DNA here is from genome assembly GCF_016432855.1 of Salvelinus namaycush. NCBI lineage: Eukaryota > Metazoa > Chordata > Actinopteri > Salmoniformes > Salmonidae > Salvelinus > Salvelinus namaycush. Next base: position 17,627,029 of record NC_052307.1, read on the forward strand.
GAGAATATGTGCGTGTGTGTGTGTTTGCATGTGTTTATGTGCATATCTGTGTGTGTGTGTGTGTGTGTGTGTGTGTGTGTGTGTGTGTGTGTGTGTGTGTGTGTGTGTGTGTGTGTGTGTGTGTGTGTGTGTGTGTGTGTGTGTGTGTGTGTGTGTGTGTGTGTGTGTGTGTGTGTGTGTATGGGTGCATATGTGTGTGCGTAATGAATCGGAGACAGTGCATGAAGTTTATGTCAGGGTAGTGTCTGTGTCTGTGTTCTAATGAGTGTGTGTACACTTGACCCATCATGGTGTATTTCAGATCATCTCCTGAAATCTTCCTCATTAAAGCATTACAACAGCTTCCAGGTGTTTTCACACATTATTGTCCACCTTTCCACCTGTCCCCACTCTGTGTAAAAGCATTCAGGTCACAGCAAAATCAACAGGAAGGAAGACAACCATTTGGGGTTTTGTTTGGGGTAAAAGGACCTTGAATTCTCCTCTGGTGAGGCATATTAGATGCATTAGGAATGGAATTTCAACACGACAAACACATCCTCACGACGCTTAATCCATTACAAGTTCATTAGAAGAAAACCAACGGAATTCTTAATCTGTTTGTGTGTCCTGTTTATAATTTCACAAACACTCTTGCTCAGAGGAATAGAGTACTGTCTGGCTTTTGTTTTGATGTTGGCATCTATTTTGTGGCATATTGAACATGGGAGTTTCAAGAATAGGAAAGGCTTTGTCTGAGAGTTTCTATAATGTCCTTGTAAAGGGCTTTGACTTTGTGTCATATCATTAGCTGCTCTCTCCACTCCCAATCCCACTGTTGACATGGAAGCTGGTGATGCTGGCCACCTTATGAATGAGACTGAGGAACTGATCTCATTCTATAGGACCATTAGGCTAGTGTGTCTGCAAGGTTCCTCAGCTCTAATTGGCTCTTTGAAAGTCACTGCTCGCAGACTCAGCCTTCCTGATCTCCCAAGAGACCTATCACATTCTGACTGTGGATTCTAACTGGGCCTGTCACAAAATCTGTATAATATTCCCAGTAGAAGTTGTATATAATCTAAATCTGAGTTAACACAGACCATCACACAGAGAACATCTACACTTGTCTCAACTGGACTGGTTCAGATTTGATCAGTTGTGTTCTGATTTTAGAACTTTGAGTTCTCTTGAAATCTGAGACTCTAGATAAATTGAACACATTGAATCCTCAAAACTCAGAAAATCTCAACTGGATTTCATTACCTGGCCACACTGCTCGACTCAATAATATTTTTCATGTTGTTTAACTTGATGCGGTCAAGATGCCATCATTACTTTGCCCAATTGTACACTAGTAGAATGCTATAAGTATAATACACATTCGATGTCTATGGCTAACTCATGATACGTTGCCAAATATACTTTTTTCCCTCCCAGCCATTTCTTGGAATGGAACGTTTCTCAGAGGGCAGGTCGGTTGGGGGTAGCTGGCGAGGTCAAGCTGTAACACTGCTCTTTTGTAGTGCTGGTTTAGAACCTGTCTGTTCTTCGTCTCCTAATCCAGGGATTATACAGATTTAAAGTAATCTGGGCAGGTTTTAATTAGTCTGAACAGCGGGGAGACCAGGAAAATAATACTCTAATCTGCACTAATTTAAATCCTACTCAAACAAACACACGTACACAGGGAATTGAGGGAAATACACATAACACAGTAAACACACCTACTGAATGAACAAACATAGTGCTCTGGCCTTCTTTGAGTTACGACCTGTTAACACAAACACACACACACACGTATAGGAGTATAGGACGAAGAACAGACAGCACACACACACCTATGGAGATAAGAGGAAAGAGAAAAACTGTAAGTAAGGGATAAACGCCGACGTTCTGTACATTACCTTGGAAATAATGGACACCGCAGCGGAACGAGGCGGAACCGAGTTCATTATTCCAAGGTAATATATAAAACGTCTGCGTTTATCCCGATTACCAAAGTTACCAAAGAAAACAATACTAAAGCAGAAATGTTATAAGCAAATTCATACTTTCTCATCTTTTGGTTGCTAGAGACGCGACCCAGTCGTTCGTTCGATTAAAGTAGTTCTATATTTAAGGACGAGACCCAGTTGTTCACTCTACAGTATACGGTGCATTTGGAAAGTATTCAGACCCCTTGACCTTTTCCACATTTTGTTATGTTACAGCCTTATTCTAAAATGAATTAAATAAAAACAAAAATCCTCATCAATTTACACACAATACTCCATAATGACAAAGCGAAAACAGGTTTTTGCAAATTTTTGCACAATTATTCAACATTTAAAACAGAAATACCTGATTTACATAAGTATTCAGATCCTTTGCTATGAGACTCGAAATTGAGCTCGGGTGCATCCTGTTTCCACTGATCATCCTTGTGATGTCCACCTGTTGTAAATTCAATTGATTAGACATGGTTTGGAAAGGCAAACACCAGTCTATATAAGGTCCCACCGTTGACAGTGCATGTCAGAGCAAAAACCAATCCATGAGGTTGAAGGAATTGTCAGTAGAGATCTGGGGAAGAATACCAAAACATTTCTGCAGCATTGAAGGTCCCCAAGAACACAGTGGCCTCCATCATTCTTGAATGGAAGAAGTTTGGAACCACCAAGACTCTTCCTAGAGCTGGCCGCCCGGCCAAATTGAGCAATCGGGGAGAAGGGCCTTGGTCAGGGAGTTGACCAAGAACCCGATCGTCACTCTGACAGAGCTCCAGAGTTCCTCTGTGTAGATGGAAGAACCTTCCAGAAGGACAACCATCTCTTCAGATTCAACTTTATTATCCCACCAGGGGGAAATTAATTTGATCATGTGCTTAAAAAGAACCTTTTAGGGCTAGGGGTCTCGCTAGCGGGAAGACGCGCAATTCAAATAAATAATCATACAAATTATGAATATTAAACATTTAGGTACATATAAGTGTCTTATATCGGTTGAAGGCTTAAATTGTTCTTAATCTAGCTGCACTGTCCGATTTACAGTAGGTATGGCAGCAAAAACATGCCATGCGATTGTTTGAGGACGGCGCCACACATCAAAATATTTTTCCACCGGCACAGGTTTCATAAATTCACAAATAGCGATTAAATATTCACTTACTTTTTCAAAATCTTCCTCTGATTTGTCATCCAAAGGCTCCCAGCTATAACATGTAGTGTCGTTTTGTTAGATAAAATCCTTCTTAATATCCCAAAAAGTCTGTTGAGTTAGCGCCATCGATTTGAGTAATCCACTCCTTCAACATACAGAGAAAGGAATCCGAAAATCTACCCCTAAACTTTGTTTCAACAAGTCAAAATATGTTTCTATTTACTCCTCAGATACCCTAAAATGTAATCAAACTATAATATTTCTTACGGAAAGAAGTATGTTCAATAGGGAACTGATTTTAACAGGTGCGTCCTGTCTTCATGGCGCGCAAACACGAATTTCCAAGACAGTGTCCTTCTACTAAAACTGTTATTTCTTATTCGTTTTGGAAGTTACAAGCCTGAAACCTTGAACATAGACCGCTGACACCCTGTGGAAGCCATAGGAATTGCATCCACGGAGCACATTTTCCATATAACCTTATACTTACCATTGTAAAAGTATGGTCTCTCTCAAAAAATACATTTGGGTTGGTTTTTCTTTGGATTTTCTCCTACCATATCTATTGTGTTATATTCTCCTACATTATTTTAACATTTCTACAAACTTCAAAGTGTTTTCTTTCCAATGGTACCAATTATATGCATATCCAGGCTTCAGGGCTTGAGAAACAGGCAGTTTACTTTGGGCACGTCATTCAGGAGGAAATTGAGAAAAAAGGGGCCTAGTCCTAAGAAAAACAGTACATAAATGAAAAACACAGAAACTACACAAAATAATGCTATAGCTACATTTAAAGTGAAAGTGCAATATACTGTATACTCGAGGGACCAACATACAATTTATTATACAGCCTAATGGATGTTGGAATTTTGAAGAAGTCTCTTTCCCCTTGTCCGGCTGCTGCTGTGACTGAATTTTGAGTGAAGGGGATGAGTACTGTCCTGCAAAACGTTTTCAAGTTTTAGGAGGATGAGTTTTGTGTACAGGTTGGTGGCTGATATTTGATCTATACCAATTATCTTTCCTGCCGTTTTAATCAAGCGCTGAAGCTTGACTTGGTCTTGCAATCGCATGTTTCCGAACACGCATATCAGACCAAAGGATAGCACACTCTGAAGGACAGATTTATAGAACATTTGTAAGATATGGCGGTCAACATTAAAATGGTTCAGTTTGCTTAAAACAAAACTTTATTTTCAGCACTCCACCAATCAGGCATTTATGGTAGAGTGTCCAGACGGAAGCCACACCTCAGTAAAAGGCACACAACAGCCTACTTGGAGTTTTAGCTTAATCATTATGGGGTATTGTGTTGATTTATGAGGGGAAAAAACGATTTAATACATTTTAGAATAAGGCTGTAACATAACAACATGTAGAAGTCAAGTTGTCTGAATACTTTCCGTATGCACTGTATGTTCCGTTGCCATGCTAGGTGGCAACGTTCTTATCCGTTGCTTGCTAGCTAGCCAGATAGTTACGGCTAACACAGTCACGACCTCTGCAGCCAGAATAACAGAAAGTTGCTGCATTTACGTTTGTTTAAGTTGTGTTCTATTGATATTAATTTGGATACATCCATAACAATGAGCTGACGGTGCCCAATTTTGCCTGCCATAGTGCCTTTTCATCAGGACACTCGTCGACACTGTTCATTACGAGGAGATCATATTGCATATCAAACACTAGGTTAGAAGCTAGTTAAATAGTATGTTGCTAGCAAATCTGCCAATATGACAAATTAATTAAAAAAATATCAGTTGCTGAAAACTGGTCGAAGTACAAATTTAACCTGTTTGGGCTGCAGGGGCAGTATTGAGTAGCCAGATAAAAGGTGCCCATTTCAAACGGCCTCGTACTCAATTCTTGCTCGTACAATATGCATATTATTATTACTATTGGATAGAAAACACTCTCTAGTTTCTAAAACCGTTTGAATTATATCTGTGAGTCAAACAGAACTCATTTGGCACAAACTTCCTGACCAGGAAGTGGAAAGTCTGAAATCGATGCTCTGTTCTACTTCCTGCCTATAAATGGGCATGATACGTATGAGTATACATGCACGTCATACACCTTCCCCTGGATGTCAAGAGGCGGTGAGAGAAGAAATTTAGTGTTTATCTTGGTCTGAAGTGGAATACAAGCTCTTTGTATGACGTGTCCCCCATTTCCGGTTTTCTGGAGAGTGCGAGGTGGTTCCTGGATTTGCCTTCTGTTTAGCTGCCGTTATAGGCGACTACTATCTCCGGCTTTGATTTTATTTGATACATGTGACCATATCATCGTAAAGTATGTTTTTTCAATATAGTTTAATCAGATTATTGAAATTTTTTCGGGAGTTTTGCCGTGTTCCGTTCTCTGACTTTGTTGACGATGGAGCGATTCGTGCCACTTGGCTAGTGCGCTTGCTAAATCGAGAGGGAAAGTGGCCGCTCTAAATCCAAACAACGACTGTTCTGGACAAAGGACCCCTTGTCCAACATTCTGATGAAAGATCAGCAAAAGTAAGAAACATTTTATGATGCTATTTCATATATCTGTCGTGCATGTGAACTAGTCGTCGGCGCCCAACGTTTGGGTACTCTAGCTATACCGAAGCTGGATGTCGTAATGAAGTTATTTTTTAGAATTCTAACACTGCGATTTCATTAAGAACTAATAGATCTATCATTTCCTATACAATATGTATTTTTTAGTTATGTTTATGAATAGCTATTTGGTCAGAATATGTGTGTCATAAAAAGTGTCAGAAAAATATCCGAACGTTGTGGGAAATAGTAGCTACGTTAGCAGAATGTATAACCACTGATTTCAGCTCTAAATATGCACATTTTCGAACAAAACATAAGTGTATGTATAACCTGATGTTATAGGACTGTCATCTGATGAAGAATATCAAGGTTAGTCAAAAAATTATATATCTTTTGCTTGTTTGTTATGATCGCTAACCTTTTGCTACTGGGAAATGGCATGTGTTTCTGGCTATTGTGGTAAGCTAATATAACGCTATATTGTGTTTTCGCTGTAAAACACTTAATAAATCGGAAATATTGGCTGGAATCACAAGATGCCTGTCTTTCATTTGCTGTACACTATGTATTTTTCAGAAATGTTTTATGATGAGTAATTAGGTATTTGACGTTGGTGTCTGTAATTATTATGGCTGCTTTCGGTGCAATTTCTGATTGTAGCTGCAATGTAAACTATGATTTATACCTGAAATATGCACATTTTTCGAACAAAACATAGATTTATTGAATAACATGTTATAAGACTGTCATCTGATGAAGTTGTTTGTTGGTTAGTTTGGTTGGTTCTTGGTTAGTTAGGTTGGCTTTGTGCATGCTACCTGTGCTGTGAAAAATGTCTGTCCTTTTTTGTATTTGGTGGTGAGCTAACATAAATATACGTGGTGTTTTCGCTGTAAAACATTTTAAAAATCGGACATGTTGGCTGGATTCACAAGATGTGTACCTTTCATTTGCTGTATTGGACTTGTTAATGTGTGAAAGTTAAATATTTAAAAAAAAAATATTTTGAATTTCGCGCCCTGCAATTGAAGTGGCTGTTTCTTACTTTTGCTGATCAGGTGTCCTTTGTCCAGAACAATCGTTGTTTGGATTTAGAACGGCAACTTTCCCTCTTGATTTAGCACGCGCACTAGCCAAGTGGCACGGATCTCTCCATCGTCAACAAAGTCAGAGAACGGAACACGGCAAAACTCCCGAAAAAATTTCAATAATCTGATTAAACTATATTGAAAAAACATACTTTACGATGATATGGTCACATGTATCAAATAAAATCAAAGCCGGAGATAGTCGTCGTCCATAACGGCAGCTAAACAGAAGGCAATCCCACTGTCCACCTCGCGCTCCCCAGAGTACCGGAAATGAGGGACACGTCATACAAAGAGCTTGTATTCAACTTCAGACCAAGATAAACACTACATTTCTTCTCTCACAGCCTCTTGACATCCAGGGGAAGGTCTATGAAGTGCACGTAGACTCTTACGTATCATGCCCATGTATAGGCAGGAAGTAGAACAGAGCATCGATTTCAGACTTTCCACTTCCTGGTCAGGAAGTTTGTGCCAAATGAGTTCTGTTTGACTCACAGATATAATTCAAACGGTTTTAGAAACTAGAGAGTGTTTTCTATCCAATAGTAATAATAATATGCATATTGTACGAGCAAGAATTGAGTACGAGGCCGTTTGAAATGGGCACCTTTAATCAGAGCTACTCAATACTGCCCCTGCAGCCATAAAAAGTTAAAGTGGCTAGTGATACATGTATTACATCAAGATGGCAAGATGCAGTAGATGATATAGAGTACAGTATATACATATGAGATGAGTAATGTAGGGTATGTAAACATTATATGAAGTGGCATTGTTTAAAGTGGCTAGTGATACATTTTTTTCATACATTTTTACATTGTTAAAGTGGCTGGAGTTGAGTCAGTATGTGAGTCAGAAATTGCACCGAAAGCAGCCATAATAATTACAGACACCAACGTCAAACACCCGGTCTCCCGGGTGGCGCAGTGCTAGCTGCGCCACCAGAGTCTCTGGGTTCGCGCCCAGGCTGGGCTGGGTTCGCGCCCAGGCTCTGTCGCAGCCGGCCGCAACCGGGAGGTCCGTGGGGCGACGCACAATTGGCATAGCGTCGTCCGGGTTAGGGAGGGTTTGGCCGGTAGGGATATCCTTGTCTCAGTATGTAAAAATGTAATAAAATGTATGCACTCTACTGTAAGTCGCTCTGGATAAGAGCGTCTGCTAAATGACTAAAATGTAAATGTTGAGATAGAAGCTGTTTTTCAGTCTCTCGGTCCCTGCTTTGATGCACCTGTACTGACCTTGCCTTCTGGATGATAGCGGGGTAAACAGGCAGTGCCTCGGGTGGTTGTTGTCCTTGATGATCTTTATGGCCTTCTTGTGACATCGGGTGGTGTAGGTGTCCTGGAGGGCAGGTAGTTTGCCCCCGGTGATGCGTTGTGCAGACCTCACTACCCTCTGGAGAGCCTTACGGTTGTGGGTGGAGCAGTAGCCATACTAGGCGGTGATACAGCCTGACAGGATGCTCTCAATTGTGCATCTGTAAAAATTTGTGAGTGCTTTTGGTGACAAGCCAAATTTTTTCAGCCTCCTGAGGTTGAAGAGGCGCTGCTGCGCCTTCTTCACCACGCTGTCTGTGTGGGTGGACCAATTCAGTTTGTCCGTGATGTGTACGCCGAGGAACTTAAAACTTGCTACCCTCTCCACTACTGTCCCGTCGATGTGGATAGGGGGGTGCTCCCTCTGCTGTTTCCTGAAGTCCACGGTCATGTCCTTTGTTTTGTTGACGTTGAGTGTGAGGTTATTTTCCTGAAACGAGTATTCAACAACAATGTGGTATAAGTAAGGGATAAACGCAACATTCTTATCCCTTGCTTGCTGCTAGCCAGCCAATTTGCTATGGCTACACAGATACTACCTCTGCAGTCAGAATAACAGCAGTTTATTCCGTTGCATTAGTTTACGTTGTTTATCCCGCTTATACCACAGTTGCCAAAGAAAACAATACTAACTTGTTTTTATATGAAACATTCATTTCTGTTGAAAACCCCAATTGTTTGCATATTCAACTTACACACAGCTCTGACACACACACTTACCCCACCAGACATGCCACCAGGGGTATTTTCACAGTCCCCAAATCCAGAAAAAATTTAAGGATGCGTACAGAATTATATAAAGTCATTATTGCATGGAACTCCGTTCCATCTCATATTGCTCAAATGAACAGCAAACCTGGTTTCAAAAACAGATAAAGCAACACCTCACAGCACAATGCCTCTCCCCTATTTTACCTAGATATTTTGTTTGTATGTATTGATATTTAGGCTGTGTGCATTTTGTTAAAAAAAACATGTTTTATGTTGTTCTGTCCTTGAGCTGTTCGTGTCTATTAATGTTCTGTATTATGTCATGTTTCATCGTTTCTAGCTGCTGCTTTTGCAACAGCTAATAGGGATCCTAATAAAATACCCCCCAAAATACCAAGAAGCACACATTTACCGCTAGAAATATGTTTGTCGATATTTTCATTTATATAAGCGAATTCATACTTTCTCATCATCTAGAGACGCGACTCAGTCATTCGTTCAATTAGTTTGATATTTATGGACGTGACCCAGTCGTTCGTTCTTAATGTTCCATGGCAACGTTCCTATCCCTTGCTTGCTAGCGGGCCAGCTAGCTACGGATAACACAGTTACTACCTCTGCAGCCAGAATAACAGCAAAGTAGCTGTTTTCAATTGACATTCATTTGGATACATCCATAACAATGAGCTGATGAAGCCTGATTTTGCCTGGCATAAGAAACGTTTGCCTTCTTGTCAGGACACTCGTCAACCCTGACTGTTAATTTCGAGGAGATCGCATTGCATATAAAACACTGGTCTAGAAGCTAGTTAAATCGTTTGTTGTCTTGCAAATCTGCCAATATGACAACCGAATTCAAAAATATCAGAAGCTCAAAACAGCTGGTCAAACTAGAAAAACGTGGGAGGATTTGACAGCTTTAGTGGCAGAGGGGACAGGAGAATTTTATCACTCACTGCGTTTACAATGTATCCAATTTCAGTTTGTGCGGTTGTTGGTTTAGCTTTCTGTAACTTTGTAACAAGTACGGTCTGCATGTGTAGGCGCATATTATTGGCTCATGATTGCAAGGTGTCCCAAATTCTTTTTCAACTGTTCCATTATCTGGTTTTAATGTCCATTCTAGAATGCCCTTCCAGACAATCAGAAATGAGTATTCAACAATGCTGTGGTATAATGTTATAATAATCTGGCTAAACCCAAGAAGAATGTCTCCATTACTCAGAAGTGCTTTGTGGTGTCAAGAGCTGTTATGTGCTGCTCACACACACCAGGAGCTGTACAGTAGCTGTGGAGGCCGGAGACAGACAGGTGTGGTGTGCACCGATAGAGAGGACACACTGCAGTGAATATCTGAGTGACATGGTAGTCGGGCTTAAATGGCCACTCTCCCTGGTGGGCCATCTCCTTGAGGGAAAAATGCCCAACGCCACTACAGACATAACTGGAAAAAATACATATTCAAGCATTCACAGTGGAGGGGAGACTTGTAGTGTTGTTACAGTAGAGAAACGTCAGCAGTTGTATTGTTGTCATACATGTTCCAATTGTGCATGTTTGTATGTGACTGTATGTGTGTGTGTGTGTGCATGCATGATGGAAATGAACAGAGTTCCTTCTCTGATACCGTAGTGAGGGATTTGTTGTTTTTTGGGGCTTGTGATTGGACATACGGGGGGGGGGGTTGTCCAGGCTGTGGACCTTCAGCAGTGGGTCTTTCTGATCAGGCTAATCCCCCTACAACACCAGACACTCACACACACACACACACACACACACACACACACACACACACACACACACACACACACACACACACACACACACACACACACACACACACACATTCCAGGCCCTAATGTCCTTAGGCTGCGGGGTGGACTGGACAGGCCTGGTGTCAGGATCCAGTGAGGTTGTGAGGTTTAGAGATATAGAGATTCTCTCAGCTCTTGCCCTGCTTTTCACGGGACGCTCTCATCAATGCAGCACAGCAACACACTCAGGTAAGTGTCTGACTCAGGTGTACTGTTTTTGATGTACTTTATTCTAGTCCGACAGAGTCCCTAGTGAAGGTTCTGATGCCAGAACTTACCGTATTCTAATAACAAAGAAGTGCTTTTTATTTAATTAAAATTTTCTTCAAAGAGGGTCTGAATAGGCTTATCTCTCACCACTGATGTAGTCTCATAGAGAACAGTACAAAAATAACACATTCTCTGCGCAGAGACATGAGAGGAGAAACTATTGTGAATTCTCACTGTGGTGCAGATTTTTATTGAATGGTATTTTGATGTAGCCTAGACCTAACTACCGCAAGAAACTGAAAATGATTTAAACAGAAGGTTCTAATTGTCTTCGATCCACTGTCTTTGCTCTGTATCCCAGAAATGTTTCTATATTCAGTTCAATTGCTGCAATTTGTATTCATTAGGAAATTATTATTTTATCAAATTTTTTCAAGAGATTCTGTTTTCTAGTTGCCTTCCTTTAAATAATTGATGTACCTTTCTACGGACATAATATTATTTAATTTAGTTTTAAAGACTGTTGTGGACACAGGAGAGAGCATGAATGATTATTATTGTGATTTTTAAAAAGTGTAGTCCTCTCAAATGAAAAACATACTGTTCTGACCATAACTCAAAAATATTTGATCTCAAATAGACAACAGAACATCTTTTTTTATTTAACCTTTATTTAACTAGGCAAGTCAGTTAAGAACAAATTCTTATTTACAATGATGGCCTACCCCGGCGACGCTGGGCCAATTGTGCGTCGCCTTATGGGACTCCCAATCACGGCTGGATGTGATACAGCCTGGATTCAAACCAGGGACTTATATGACCCCTCTTGCACTGAGATTCAGTGCCTTAGACCACTGCGCCACTTGGGAGCCCACATTTCTATGTGTTTCCCTGTATGCTAAGCTAAAGAGTAAATGTGTGTGGTAAATGGTTCTGATGAAGACATAGCAGTGATGGTGTCAAATATCAAAAGTTCAACACACACCTATTAAGGTTGAAGTTATTTATTTCATTATTTTTTCCCCAACGCTTTTCAAGACACAGAAATGTTTTCGCATGTATCTTCCTGAGTCATGAGTCACCTAACTGGGATAGTCAATTGAAAGAAGATGCTCACCCAAGCAAGCAGTGTGTCTTTTAGTATGGATATCACGAAAGAAGCACAATGAAAATTGTACTTTGACGTTAATTAGAATCTTCCACTGTCTGCATTTGTTCTAAGATAAAGGAAAAGTCATGGAAAAGACAAAGAAAAGTTTAATGATACTTTATTTGATATACATGGTAATTAAAAAGTGTGAAGTGCAATTGAGACAAGTAGCTAAGAATCTAATCCTATGGCTCAGTGCTTCCACCAGCGCTCCAATTAGTTCCACAGCAATTCAGTTACAGAGAATATTTTGCACAGTAAGAAAACAGATGAAGAGTAATCCATAATTTCAGTGAGATTTCTCCAGAGTTCAGACGTAGTTCTCTTTTTATTGTTATTTTTCATTTTCATGAAGTTAAGTACAAATAGCATTCTATGTCAACCAAAGAAGAAAGACATGTTGCATTCCTGCTCAATATAGTGTGTTAATGTTTGCCTTGACTCTTATTTTGGAACAGATCAGTTAGACAGTTGGCTGTTCATTTGATGTGGTGTTAGAACAGACTCCCCACTAGTATTAGTAATGAAAAAGGGAGGGAGAAACAAGGAGAGGGAGAGAGAGAGGGGGAGAGGGGGTGGAGAGAGAGATAGAGTCTGTAATGTAGTCTAGACCCATGACAGGTTGTCTGATTTCCCTTACTCACAACCAAGACACTACCCACAGCGTAGGCAGCCAGCCTGACACACACACACACACACACACACACACACACACACACACACACACACACACACACACACACACACACACACACACACACACACACACACACACACACACACACACACACACGTACACACACACACACACACACACACACACACACACACCGTCTTTCCCATGCCTTGGCATTAGTTGGCAGACGTGGTATGCACCCCAGAGACAAATCTTAATTACACAATGGGGTTTGGGCCACCCCATCATACCATGTCAAAACTCATAAACAAGACCAGTGAGACGGAGACAGAAAGCTGGGGGGAGACAGAATGTTCAATATGCTAGAGAGAGAGAGACACAAAGAGAGAGAGAGAGAGACATAGAGAGAGACACACAGAGAAAGAGAGAACCACAAAGAAGATCGTGGAGGGTCTCCTTTTCTATCCCAGGGGTGGTTTTCTGTTGTTTGAGGCTTTGGCACAGGTTGTGTTGTGTTTTTTGTGTTGTGTGGTTTTCTGGTCTTATCTTCTTTTTACTGAGAACACGAGAGCAGCGCCAGTAGGCTCATGCCAGCACTGTCACGCCTAATTTTGTCAAAAACGGGAGGGAGAGATCTACTTTGTGCTTGTGCGCAGCGGCGTATGAATACATTGGTCGCAGCCTGTCGGGGGAGGGGAGGGGGGCTGCTTGCTGAGTCATCGTGGTCAGGTTGACCTGTGTAAAGTGGCCCCCCCTACCCCTCCCCTTCCCGTGGCTTGACTTGTTCAGAGTAATGGTTAATCGTGGGAAGTCTGGTGTTAGGGTAAGTGTGCCTGTGTGGAGGGAGGCCTGCCTGGGGGTTGGAGGTCGGTGCCGGAGGGGGTTTTGGCGTGCCGTGGGGAGACAGGGCCAGTCAGGCAGAGAGACAGTGTGTTGTTCTTTTTCCGACAGGGCTTTTCCGAGGGGAAAAGCCCTGTACAAGCAGAGCAGGGAACAAGGGACGCAAATTCTCCCGGAATAAAAGCAGAGAACAGTCCTCCTTTTGTTTTGCCTTGTGGTGTTCCTGCCACAGCTGCTGTGGGTTTTGGGAGGCTCGGTTCCCCTCCTCCAGTGTCTTTTAGCTGTCCTGTCCTGCTGTCGGGAGGCGACAGAGTGTTCCCGGACACTCATACCATCATGCTCATCTCCACAACACCTCATGTCCACTAACACTTCCTGTGTGGATGGGGTCAATGTGCATCTTTGTACAGGAAATGCTTTCACATTATATCCCCCCAGCGGTGCTGTTGGAGTCCAGGCTCTGTTCACCAGGCTCTAGCAGGGTATAATTGACTCTCTCCCTCAGACCCTGCAGTAGACATGACAGCCGCATGCCCCGACACACACACTTGTTTCCATTGGCTGTCAGTTGTGCTGTAATCCCATGGAAATGAGGAAATGTTCCATATTCATGGACTCCGCAGGAGCAGGATGAAGAACTTCACATATCTGAGAAACTCAAACAGAATTTACTGCCTGGGTGCACAGACCATCCGCTTACTCTCTGCACTTTATCTCAATGGGGAAGTGCCTGTGTTGATAAACTATACTGAACAAAAATATAAACGCAACATGCAACAATTTTAACAGTTTTACTCAGTTACAGTACATATAAGGAAATCAGTCAATTGAAATACATTTATTACACCCTAATCTATAATTTCACATGACTGGGAATACAGAAATGCATCTGTTGGTCACAGATACCTTAAAAAAAAGGTAGGGGTGTGGATCAGATAACCAGCCAGTATCTGGTGTTACCACCATTTGCCTCATACAGTGAAACACATCTCCTAAGTATAGTTGATCACTCTGTTGATTGTGGCCTGTAGAATGTTGTCCCACTTCTCTTTAATGGCTGTACAAAGTTGCTGGATATTGGCGGGAACTGGAAAACGCTGTCGTACACGTCGATCCAGAGCATCACAACCATTTTCAATGGGTGACATGTCTGGTAAGTATGCAGGCCATGGAAGAACTGGGACATTTCCAACTTCCAGGAATTGTGTACAGATCCTTGTGACATGGGGCTGTGCATTATCATGCTGAAACATGAGGGGATGTTGTTGGATGAATGGCACGACAATGGGCCTCAGGATCTCATCACGGTGTCTCCGTGCATTCAAATTGCCATCAATAAAATGCAATTATGTTCATTGGCGGTAGTTTATGCCTGCCCATACCTTAACCCCACTGCCACCATGGGGCACTCTGTTCACAATGTTGACATTAGCAAACCACTCGCCCACATGACGCCACATGTCTGCCATCTGCCTGGTACAGTTGAAACCGCTATTCATCTGTGAAGATCACACTTTTCCAGCGTGCCAGTGGCCACCGAAGGTGAGTGAAGACAGATCAAGACCCTGGTGAGGATGACAAGTACGCAGATGAGCTTCCCTGAGACAGTTTCTGACAGTTTTTGCAGAAATTATTTGGTTAATCAAACCCACAGTTTCATCAGCTGTCTGGGTAGCTGGTCTCAGACGATCCCGCAGGTGAATAAGCCGGATGTGGAGGTCCTGGGCTGGTGTGGTTACACATGGTCTGTGGTTGTGAGGCCAATTGAACGTGCTGCCAAAATCTCAAAAATTACGTTGGATGCGGCTTATAGTAGATTAATGAACATTCAATTATCTGGCAACAGCTCTGATGGACATTCCTGCAGTCAGCATGCCAATTGTACGCTCCCTCAAAACTTGAGACATCTGTGGCATTGTGTTTTGTGAAAAACTGCACATTTTAGAGTGGCCTTGTATTGCCCCCAGCACAAGGTGCTCCTGTGTAATGATCATGCTTTTTAATCAGCTTCTTGATATGCCACACCTGTCAGGTGGAAGGATTATTTTGGCAAAATAGAAATGCTCATTAACAGGGATGTAAACAAATTTGTGCACAACATTTTAGAGAAATGCGCTTTTTTTTCATATGGAACATTTCTGGGATCTTTTATTTCAGCTCATTTAAACATGGGACCAACACTTTACATTACGTTTATGTTTATATCTTTGTTCAATGTATATCAAATATTTGCATTTGAGTGTGTGTTAGTTTGCATGGTTGAGATCGCATGCACATGTTTGATAGTCATTTCCAACACTCAGTTTTTTATTTAACCTTTATTTAACTAGGCAAGTCAGTTAAGAACAAATTCTTATTTACAATGACGGCCTAGGAACAGTGGGTCAACTGCCTTGTTCAGAACAACAGATTTCTACCTTGTCAGCTCTGGGATTCAATCCAGCAACCTTTTGGTTACCGAGCTGACAAGGTAAAAATCTGTCGTTCTTCCCCTGAACAAGGCAATTAACCCACTGTTCCTAGGCCGTCATTGAAAATAATAATTTGTTCTTAACTGACTTGCCTAGTTAAATAAAAGTACAATTTAAAATGTAAAATTACTGGCCCAACGCTCTAACCACTAGGCTACCTGCTGCCCGTTTCAAGACCTCAAATTATGCATCTTAAATAGGCCTAGTCGATATTAGATAGGAAACCTGTGGCTTGTATCTATGCACTTCAAATTCTGCAAGAGCTAACTATCTGGTTCTTGAAGAGAATTGGTCTGTGTAAGACCATTCTGATGAATAGTTGTTGTTGTTTGGTAGAGAAAGGCCTCTTATCTTCCCAGGTAATGAGTTGGGCCGACCTGGCTCCGACTCAGACTGGGGCTTAGCTGGGTACTAGCTGCCTGCATGCCTCCAGATGTGCCGCCTGTGATTCTCTGGTCTCCCTCTCTCAAGTTAAGAGTCCTGTTGTCTGAGTTTGAGTAACCAGCTGACTGAGCATATTCTCTTCTCTCCGCAGGCACAGAAATCGTGGATCGAGAGAGCCTTCAACAAGAGAGAATGTGTTCATATCATAGTGAGTGCCAAAGACCCCCATAGGTAAGTGAAAAGTCTTAAAATACAACTTTGTTGTTCAATGTGAAATTCATATTTTTGCTGTCTTACACTATATATACAAAAGTATGTGGTAACCCCTTCAAATTAGTGTATACGGCTATTTCAGCCACTCCCGTTGCTGATGTGTATAAAATCGTGCACACAGCCATGCAATCTCCATAGACAAATATTGGCAGTAGAGTGGCCTTACTGAAGAGCTCAGTGACATTCAACGTGGCACCGTCATAGGACGCCACTTTCCAACAAGTCAGTTCGTCAAATTTTCGGCAAACTGTAAGTGCTGTTATTGTGAACTAGAAACGTCTAGGAGCAACAATGGCTCAGCCAGAAGTGGCAGGCCACACAAGCTCACAGAACGGGACCGCCGAGTGATGAAGCGCATAGTGCTTAAAAATCATCTGCCCTTTGTTGCAACACTACCGAGTTCCAAACTGCCCCTGGAAGCAAAGTAAGCACAAGAACTGTTCGTCGGGAGCATCATGAAATTGGTTTCCATTGCCGAGCAGCCGCTCACAAACCTAAGATAACCATGCACAATGCCAAGCGTCGGCTGGAGTGGTGTAAAGCTCATCGCCAATGGACTCTGGAGCAGTGGAAATCCGTTTTCTGGTGTGATGAATCACGCTTCACCATCTGGCAGTCCGACAGACAAATCTGGGTTTGGCAGATGCCAGGAGAACGCTACCTGCCCCAATGCATAGTGCCAACTGTAAAGTTTGGTGGAGTAGTAATAATGGTCTGAGGCAGTTTTTCATGGTTAGGGCTAGGCCCTCTAGTTCCAGTGAACGGAAATCATAACGCTACAGCATACATCGACATTCTAGACGATTCTGTGCTTCCAACTTTGTGGCAACAGTTTGGGGAAGGCCCTTTCCTGTTTCAGCATGACAATGCCCCCGTGCACAAAGCAAGGTCCATGCAGAAATAGTTTGTCGAGATCGGTGTGGAAAAACTTAACTGGCCTGCACAGAGCCCTGACCTTAACCCTTTGGGATGAATTGGAAAGCCGACTGCGAGCCAGGCCATATGGCAAACATCTGTGCCCGACCACACTAATACTCTTGTGGCTGAATGGAAACAAGTCCCTGCAGAAATGTTCCAACATCTAGTGGAAAGCATTCCCAGAAGAGTGGAGGCTGTTATAGTAAGCAAAGGAGGGACTAACTCCATATTAACGCCCATGACTTTGGAATGAGATGTTCGACGAGCAGGTGTCCACATACTTTTCGTCATGTATTGTATGTTAGTCCCAATCTCCCGGACACCACACAAGGCATAGTGGAAGCAGCATACAAAGCAACTGTGTTCAAAATTAGCAGCAATGTTAAATATTTCTTAGCCAAATAAACTCAAAGACTTTGTTTGAAGTAACTTAAAGATGATTTGCCCCCAAACAATGTACATTACACGGTTGCCCCCAGCTCCCCAATTGATTTGTAGCTAGAGGTGGCTAAAGTTAGCTGTTTAAAGAAATCAGAACTGTGGATTACAGTCTCTCCTGGCCTATAGAATACTGCCAGGGTAAGGAACCATATAACTGTAATGTCTAAAACACCAAACTTTCTAAACTTCACCACACATACAGTATAAATGAGACTGAGCTTGCCTGAGTCTCATTCACATTTTATTTTACATTTATTTTAGCAAGTGAGCCCTGCAGATGTTCATTCTCTAAAAAAAGGAGGTATCTCTAAAGGACATTAAATATATGAATATTTAATGAATCTGCCATATGTTCTGCATAAGTGAACATTCAGAACAAGCATAACAGACACACAAAAAATGTTGTGAATCACCAAAATCACTCCATTTCTAGGGAGCTACATCACACTGACATAAAGCATGCTATTGGCAGAATGTAACACCTGTCACAGACATATTTCTGCATTAAAGAAACCAAGAATGATGCTTTCAAAAATGACATGTAATGAAGCAGTGAACACAGAATAAGTAAAGCTCTGGAGGAAAAATAAGGGTGCTCCAGGATCAAATAGTTACTCATCTGTAAAAACTGGGTCGACGACATGCAAGTGAAGAGAAATGTGTTTTTTCTTTGATCTCAGGCCGGTGTTTACATCATCTCAGAACAAAGGTTCCAGTTGTCTGCCCTCAGGGACTCCTGTCTGGACCTGTCACATTTCAACTCCATTATGTCCAATGTATGTGACTATTGACTACTAGTATGTCTAATGGCTATGATATTATGAGCGTAATTCTAGCACATTTACAGAGGCTTTATCAGAGATTTGTACAAAGCAGAGAGAGTGGGCTGCATGGGGTTTGTGTGAACAGCCTTTGAAATCCATTCTCTCACAGTAGATGAAAGGGAACCTCCCCGACATGTCACTTCCTCCTTCCCAGATCTAGTGCACATCTGGGGTCTGATAAGAAGGATGCAACGTTCAGAATGTTTCACCTCACCTCTGACTACCTGTCCCCTCTCTTGCGCCTCCCCAGGTGCTGCTGTGGCCGTCTAATTGGTCAGCACGTTGGCCTGCCCCCCGGCATCTCCTCCAGTCAGAATGACAAGACGGAGCGTCTGGCTAAGAATGACAGCCTATCAGAGAAATGGTCAATCAGCAAACACACCCAGCTCAGCCCCACCGACGCCTTCGGAACCATTGAGTTCCAGGGAGGGGGCCACTCCAACAAAGCCATGGTGACCATTTTATACCTAGGGTTGAATGATATAACACATAAAGGGTGGATAGACAGATAAGGACATATTTATATTACCATATAGATAGGGCCTATCCACATTACTGCAGACAAAGATATTGATGAGAGTAAACAATTATTATTCCACTGAGCTCATATGTATGCAATCAAATGCATTGAACGGCTTTACTGTACTTAGCCTTTCACAAAATATCTCTCATTGTAATCTATATTCTACGTTGATGTTATACCAAACAAATGACAGCTATTGGTTGTTTGTATGTTCCTTTGCAGTATGTGCGTGTGTCCTACGACACCAAGCCAGACCTCCTGCTGCACCTGATGACCAAGGAGTGGCAGCTGGACCTTCCCAAGCTGCTCATCTCGGTGCATGGGGGCCTGCAGAACTTTGAGTTGCAGCCCAAACTCAAACAGGTCTTTGGCAAGGGCCTCATCAAGGCTGCAATGACAACCGGAGCCTGGATCTTCACCGGCGGGGTCAACACAGGTGGGCTGGGTGGGTGGAGGCATGAAAAAGGCCCACTTAGAGGGCTAATAACAACCACGTGCTGTGACGTTGTTACCCATTAACCCTACGCTTCTGTTTATCGCTGCTCTTGTGTTGTGGGTGTGAAAAATCAATACAAGTGTTAGTAAAAATGTTTTTTTTAAATGCTCACCCTAACCTTGACCCTAGCCACAACATTACATTTGGGTTTAATCTGGTTGGCGGGTGGTAACCTGGAAGGGTTCGGTAACTGTATAGATGTAGGTCAGAAACAGAAAGAGAAGAGAGAAACAGGGGGGCAGAGGTTAGATATAAAGGAAGTAAAAGAACGGGGGGAAGACAGATGGAGAGAAACAGGGGGGCAGAGGTTAGATATAAAGGAAGTAAAAGAACGGGGGGAAGACAGATGGAGAGAAACAGGGGGGCAGAGGTTAGATATAAAGGAAGTAAAAGAACGGGGGGAAGACAGATGGAGAGAAACAGGGGGGCAGAGGTTAGATATAAAGGAAGTAAAAGAACGGGGGGAAGACAGATGGAGAGAAACAGGGGGGCAGAGGTTAGATATAAAGGAAGTAAAAGAACGGGGGGAAGACAGATGGAGAGAAACAGGGGGGCAGAGGTTAGATATAAAGGAAGTAAAAGAACGGGGGGAAGACAGATGGAGAGAAACAGGGGGGCAGAGGTTAGATATAAAGGAAGTAAAAGAACGGGGGGAAGACAGATGGAGCTAAACAGGGGGGCAGAGGTTAGATATAAAGGAAGTAAAAGAACGGGGGGAAGACAGATGGAGAGAAACAGGGGGGCAGAGGTTAGATATAAAGGAAGTAAAAGAACGGGGGGAAGACAGATGGAGAGAAACAGAAGAGACTGAGGAAAGAAAAAGAGTTGGGGAGATGGGAGGTGTGAATAATTGACGGAGAGGAGGATTTCATGGACAAAAGGAAGTGGACAGTGAGTGTCAGGTAGAGGGATGAAATGAGATTCCCTCAGGTGTGACTGGGGGGAGATGGAGAGAGATTGAGAGAGGGTGGTGGGGCTGACATATACCTTTCTGTCGCTCTGTCTCTGGGTGCGGTGTAAATGTTTTTATGTTTCCGATGTCTGTGTATTATTTATCTAAAATTACTCTATGTATCAATCCTGACAGAATGGCCCTCTTTCTTAATCTCTTTTTCAAACACACAACTCTCACTCACATGCATAATCTATTCTCTCTCTCGTCTCACACCCATACACACGCACACTCACACACTTTCTCTCTCTCTCTCTTTCTCTGTCTCTCACACACACACACACACATCACAAACATACACTCAGGGGTGATCCGGCATGTGGGTGATGCGCTAAAGGACCATGCCTCTAAATCTCGGGGGAAGATCTGCACTATTGGCATCGCCCCCTGGGGCATCGTGGAGAACCAGGAGGACCTGGTGGGAAAAGACGTAAGTTACAGTGTGTGTGGGCGCGTGTGTGTGTTTGTGAGTCAAATCAAATGTATTTGTCACATGCTTCGTAAACAACAGTGACATGCTTACTTACGGGCCCTTCCCAACAATGCAGAGAGAAATATATAACACGAGGAATAAATATACAATGAGTAACATTAACTTGGCTATATACACTTTTAGAAAAAAGGGTTCCAAAAGGGTTCTTCGGCTGTCCCCATAGGAGAACCCTTTTTGGTTCCAGGTAAAAAACACATTTTGGTTCCAGGTGGAACCCTCTGTGGAAAGGGTTCTACACGGAACCCAAAGTGGTTCTACTTGGAACCAAAAGGGTTCTACCTGGAACCAAAAAGGGTTCTTCAAAGGGTTCTCCTATGGGTACAGACGAAAAACCCTTTTAGGTTCTATATAGATAGTACCTTTTTTTCTAAAAGTGTACGCAGGGTACCAGTACCGAGTCGATGTGCAGGAGTACGAGGTAATTGAGGTTGATATGTACATATAGGTAGGGGTAAAGTGACTAGGCAACAGGATAGATAGTAAATAGTAGCAGCAGACTTGGTGCATCAGTACTGCTTGCCTTTCGGTAGCAGAGAGAACAGTCCATGACTTCGGTGGCTGGAGTCTTTGACAATCTTTAGGGCCTTCCTCTGACACCGCCTGGTATAGAGGTCCTGGATGGCAGGGAGCTCGGCCCCAGTGATGTACTGGGCTGTAAGCACTACCCTCTGTAGCGCCTTGCGGTTGGATGCCAAGCAGTTGCCATACCAAGCAGTGATGCAGCTTTTTGAGGATCTGAGGGCCCATGCCAAATCTTTTCAGCCTCTTGGGCTGCCTCATCGTTGTCGGTGATCAGGCCAGCCACTGTTGTGTCGTCAGCAAACTTAATGATGGTGTTGGAGTCGTGCGCGGCCACGACTCCAACACTAGTTTATTATATTCAACTGCTGAGTAAACAAAATATGTTGATGAAAACTTTGTTGTGGTCCAACAGGTGGTCCGACCATACCAGACCATGTCCAACCCACTGAGCAAGCTGACCGTGCTCAACAGCCTGCACTCACACTTCATCCTGGCCGATAATGGGACCACAGGGAAGTACGGTGCTGAGGTCAAACTTCGCAGACAGCTGGAGAAACACATCTCCCTGCAGAAGATCAACACACGTAAGTGGAGCCCATGAAAATCACACCAAAAGCCAATGACTGGCTGTGAAAAGAAAGGGAAATACCTGCACAGTGCACACTGTTCAAATGACAACCTCCCAACATTGCTGTATTTACTTCTGGGAGAGTGACTAATTAAATATTGTGCAGGTATTTCCCTTCACATCCCTTAAGTCATATACCGGCTGGATGTTGGTCACTGCTAAGAACCAATGACTGTCCAATCCTAGACCTCCGTTGCTCTTCCAGTGAAATTTGGTCATAGATCTCTAGTGAGATCATGGCATCATGATGAACATAACATTATTTAATGGCCCAATGTAATAGCTAGATTGCAAATGAAGTCAAAACATACTGCGGGTTCACTCTGAATATTTACACTTTATCTGAGGTGTCCAGTGAGCAAGCTGTTCCTTATTGTCATTGTGTATTGACACAAAACCGCACCTGTAAACATGCTGAGTGAACCAACAGTGCCTTTATCTCCAACTGATTGAATTGGGCCCCCTAAGTACTACCATTTTATCAGGTAGGCTAATTTAGTTCACATTTCTGTTTTAACAGAGACAACCTGGCCAATATTCCATGTTCATGGTAGGTAGGCTTTCAGATTTAGCCCAAGGTGATTCTCCTCAAAAGGCTTTGAAACTGTCCCTCTCTCTCTGAGGTTTTTCCCTCAACCAAGTATTTAACCACCTGACACAGCTCATCGTCGCCTCAACTGAAGCCAGTAATCCTCCCCTTCCACTTCCTCGTGTGTGTGTATGTGTGTACGTGTGTGTGTGTGTGTTTAAGAGAGAAATAGGTCTGAAAGGTTTTTTACTGATGCAGAGCTTGTGCATGTAATCAACACAGCCACTGCTGGCGAATGGAGCACAATGAATGATTTCAGATGCTCAGAATATATCTGTGTGTTAGTTATATATTCCCCAACGGTATTATTACTGAAGAAGGATTGTGTGCTCCTCTGTGTGAGGACCTTGTCACATCACATTTATCCTACTTCAATTTCCACTGTATCATGGAGCCTGATAGACAAATTAGATGGCATAAATATAAAATACATTTTGTGCACATCACGTTGCCTCCACTCTTGACATAGACTTCTCAATTGTATGATTTCAAATGGAGCAAAGCCAGGAATGAACCTGCATCTGAAAACTGTTTCTTTCAGCTATAATTGATTGTGTCTGTCTGCTAGTTTTCTCAACAAATTGCCTTATTAATTATTTATTTTAGATTTTTTTACCCCCTTTTTCGTGGTATCCAATTGGTAGTTACAGTCTTGTCTCATCGCTGCAACTCCCGTACGGACTCGGGTAAGGCGAAGGTCGAGAGCCATGCGTCCTCCGAAACACAACCCAACCAAGCCGCACTGCTTCTTGACACAATGCCCACTTAACCCAGAAGCCAGCTGCACCAATGTGTCAGAGGAAACACAGTACACCTGGCGACCATGTGGGCATGCACTGCGCCCAGCCTGCCACATGAGTCGCTAGTGCGCGATGGGACAAGAACATCCCTGACGGCCAAACCCTCCCCTAACCCGGACGATGCTGGGGCAATTGTGCGCTGCCCCATGGGTCTCCCGGTCGCGGCCGGCTGCGACAGAGCCTGGACTCGAACCCAGAATTTCTAGTGGCACAGCTAGTACTGCGATGCAGTGCCTTTGACCACTGCGCCACATGGGAGGCCCTATTCAAGTTTTTAACCTTTATTTAACTAGGCAATTAAGAACAAATTCTTATTTACAATGACGGCCTAAAAGTATTCTATGCTTATGAATAAACTGAAGCAAGAATTTATAGGCAATATTTCCCATTTTGCACAGTATACCTTATGGAAATAGGACTGCTATATCTCATTTTATGACTGCTTCATCCCCTTTTTTCATGTCATTTCTGGCCACAACAGGGAATTGGTGCCCAGTAGGCCTATCCTGTTTGAGTAAACTGATACAATGGCTGCCTTTTCTAATAATGTTGCACTAACGCTCAGGGCCTGTTTCCCGAAAGTTTCTGAAGGCTAAGTTCATCATGGATCTAAAGTTTTTTGGAAACCGGCCCTTTCTGTTTGTACTGTCAGTCATCCAAACTCCTTCATGCCCTCACCTTGCCTAATGACTCCATACATTCCCCTGTGTATAGCTTCACATACCATGTCCTGTTACACTACAAACACTTATGCAATGTGATACTGTATTATTGGTATACACATAAAGGTCCAAATGTTTCATATGTATATAAAAATACAACCCATTTTTGAAAATTTTGTGAGCATTCAACCCTGACCTTTTGACTGCATCAGGGTTGTACTTTTTAAATATCTATTAGATACTGTAGAGTTTATATAGCCCCTGTTTTTACCATCCAGTCAAACAGACAAAGCCATAACCCTAGCCCAGAGGCTGAGATGACACTCACAAATGGCAACTGTGAAGTCAACAGGAAGCAGGAAGAGATGTGCCTTCTTTGTCCAACCTGTCATGTGACCTATGGGCTTCCCTTTGTCATCCTATGCCTGGGCTCATATAAAGGGGGCTGGGGAGGCAAAGGGACGCCCAGTCGTCATAACAGCATCTCAACCGACCATATATAGCGTAATTAACAACATCCTAACACACAGACCATCCTCAACCAACTCACCATCCCCAAATCAAGCAGTATACTGTCCACAAACCATTCCAAACCAGAACAGTAACCATCACTACATTAACAGCATTCAAACTGACCATTCTTAAAATAAACCTTGATTTCTGTCTTTTTCACCCTCATTTAAAGCCTGGATGCATTTAATTAATTAAGTTGTTAGAAAAGCTTACTGCTGGTTTGTTGAGTGACACTGATGGCGTAGTGCTCAAATCAAATCAAATTATATTTGTCACATGCGCCGTAGACCTTACAGTGAAAAGCCCTTAACCAACAATGCCATTTTAAGAAAATAGAGTTAAGAAAATATTTTCTAAATAAACTAAAGTAAAAAAACAAAAAAAACAATAACGAGGCTAACCACCAGGGTAGTGGTGCGCGGGTCAGCTGTTTGTTCACCCGCACCCACCCGCAATTGCTAATAACCCATCCGCAACCGCCCGACTGTATGTGATAAAGTGAATATCTGAGGCCTGCACACAGCCCTAACCTGCAAATATTTGTCATCTTTCGCGGAGCAAAGACGTTTAGGGACTGGAGAGAAAATACAATAAAGCAAAAATGCCCAAATGACATCAGTTTGACCAGTTGTAAGGAAATAGAAAGTAGTGAAAATGACCCAATGTGTTTCTGACAAGGTTTCAGTTCGGCTTCGATGCATATTTTATGTGGTTGAAAAACGATCAGCTTTTATGATGCTTTTATGATGAAGAAAGCACCTCTGCAGATGGTATCTAGCTGAGCATTGCATTCTCTCAAGATGCAGAAAGAAATAAACCATATTTCTCTACTTCTGTTCCCAAGTCCAAATTTTGCCTACATTTGGCGTATCATTTTACTGCAACAAATGCTTAATTGTACAGGAATTATTATTAAGGCTTCGGCCTTAACTTTTTTCTTGGCGTGAAGATATTTCAAGAAGTCCAGGCGATAATAGACTACACTGATAAAACTCCAGCTTGGTTCCCAAGTTTGTAAACTGTACCAAGCTATCTCTGATATAGTGTCACCATAATATTTGAATTGAGAAAGTGTAATCATAATCATTGAGATAGTTTAGCGATCTCAGTAGAAGACGTCCTAACAGAAATGCAATGGTGCATTGGATCAGTCTAAAACTTTGCACATACACTGCTGCCATCTAGTGGCCAAAATCGAAATTGCGCCTGGGCTGGAATAATACGTGATGGTCTTTCTCTTGTATTTCAAAGATGATGGTACAAAAAAACTACAAAAAAATGGTTTGTTTTTTCTTTGTATTTTCTTTTACCAGATCTAATGTGTTATATTCTCCTGCATTAATTTCATATTTCCACAAACTTCAAAGTGTTTCCTTTCAAATGGAATCAAGAATATGCATGTCCTTGCTTCAATGCCTGAGCTACAGGCAGTTAGATTTGGGTATGTCATTTTAGGCGAAAATTGAAAAAAGGAGCGGATCCTTAAGAGGTTTTTAAGCAAACCGGACGGAACGATTTTCTTGTTGTTTTAAGTTACTGATAGCCAGGGGCACAGTCCAACACTCAAAATGGAGTAAAAAGGAGTAAATGTACATGGTTTTGTTTAGGAATGTAGTGAAGTAAAAGTAATAGTTGTCAAAAATATAAATAGTAAAGTAAAGTACAAATACCCCAAAAAACGACTTAAGTAGTACTTTAAAGTATTTTTTACTTAAGTACTTTATGCCACTGCACAAAACGTATAAACAAAAGGATTCACTGTGGAAGTTGATACATGTAGTCCCTTCATATACTGTATAGGCTATGCGCAGCACTTCATTCAATTTATCGAATCAGTTATTGTTTTCTTGCTCAAACCGCGAGCAACACCTGTCAAACTCAGACGTTTCTCTCAAAACACAGGGATGTCGATTCGTATGGGACTAGGGTTATCAGAGGATTTATTCTGGTTAGTCAATGTCCAGATTTCAGTTTCCATTTAACTCATCTAAACAGTAGGCTACACAGTTCCCTTGACATGCCATAGGCCTATTTGAAGTCCCTTCTTGTGACTGTCAAATTCGTATAGCACCTCACAATCATCACACATAACATAACACACACTGCTATCATCCTCTTTTACCACCACTTTTATGGCCCTCCCTTCTCTTTATTTTCAACTCTAGTTTCAGCAGCTTTTGTCTTTTTGAATAAACTTCGACAATGTTCTTTTTGCCTCTGTGGATTGATAAGTTTTTCTGCCATTCCCAAAAGCATGATTAGTTGATTGGCTGTGTATGCTATCTGGCGTGCATACCTTAAAGCCCTAAGGTTTAGGCTTATGGAGTTATATCAGCCTAAAATAATGAATGAAAAACCTCAATTTAAACTACAGAAATTGCACAATAATTATACATTTATGTTTTTTAAGGTATTATTTTTCTTTATTCAACCCGCTCGCCATCCACCTGCCCTTCAGCCACACAATATTTAATGACCCTAAACCTGTCTGCTATGAATCAACCTGCGCATCACTATAGCAGGGTCATATTTATTAGGGCACAACGTAGCAAAACATATTGCAACAGAAAACAAAAATGAGCCTTTCTTATGGGACAAGCTCCAATGGTACCTCCACGTTTCAGACAGTTTGCTTCCATTTTGTGCCCAATGAATACCACCCAGGGTTCTGGAAATTTACCATTTCTTTATTTGATTATCTGTCCATATCAATAAAGATGCACATATTACTGAACAAAAATATAAATGCAACATATGAAGTGTTGGTACCATGTTTCATGAGCTGATTTTAAAAAATCCCAGAACTTTTCCATACTCACAAAAAGCTTATTTCTTTAAAATGTTCTGCACAAATTTGTTTACATCCCTTTTATTGAGCATTTCTCCTTTGCCAAGATAGTCCTTCCACCTGACAGCTGTGGCATGTCAAGAAGCTGATTAAACAACATTATCATTACACAGGTGCACCTTGTGCTGGGGACAATTAAAGGCCACTCTAAAATGTGCAGTTTTGTCACACAACACAATGCCACGGATGTCTCAAGTTTTCATGGAGCATGCAATTGGCATGCTGACTGCAGGAATGTCCACCAGAGCTGTTACCAGATAATTGAATGTTAATTTCTCTACCATAAGTCGCCTCCAATGTCGTTTTAGAGAATTTGGCAGTACATCCAACTGGCCTCATAACCGCAGACTACAAGTAATCACGCCAGCCCAGGACCTCCACATCTAGCTTCTTCACCTGTGGGATCATCTGAAACCAGCCACCCGGACAGCTGATGAAACTGAAAAGTATTTCCATCTGTAATAAAGTCCCTTTGTGGTGGGAAACTAATTCTGATTCGTTTTCTAATTCCGATGCCCTCCCAGGCCCACCAATAGCTGCGCCCCTGCCCAGTCATGTGAAATCCAAAGATTAGGGCCTAATTCATTTATTTCAATTGACTGATTTCCTTATATGCACTGAACCTCAGTAAAATCGTTGAAATTGTTCCATGTTGCGTTTATATTTTTGTTCAATATAAATGTCCCTCTCAGTAGGGTCCTCTGGGATGCGTCATGCCCTGAGGTTTCTCACAAAAATAGAGGATAATGAAATAAGAGGAAAAATCATTTAGTTTGAATGGCCGAATATTGGAATGAAAGTGATACTTAGAAAAATCTGCCCCCAAGGTCCCATTGTACTGTATGTGCAAACCTGTGGTTGGTTACACAATACCTGTCAGGAACATTACTTCAAGACTAGTTCAATCAATATATATTGTCCTGGATATTAGTCATTTTTTACATTGTGTTTTGCGGACACAAGCATGAAACTATGTTAGGTCAGATCTAATGAATAAAATATTCTCCTAACATTTCTCCTATAGCTAAAACTAAAAAATTCATTTTTCAGTGAGTACTCCCTCCCACTCCATATTACATGCGGCTGTGTTGCCTCGTGTGCTATTGTGACTGAGGATCGAAGTGACAGCTTTGCTCCAGCTGAGGGTAACAGAATAAATGGATAAAGACAGGGCTTTGGGTGAAGTGCTGTTTATGGTGGCTGTGGCCAACACAGTCACATGCCAGGTTAGATACATTCCTGTCTCCTCCTGGCACGGTCCGGCAGCAGCTGGAGATATGCCCGAGCAGCTTCCTTCAAAACCAACTGTATCCTCCCATCTCAGCCATTGTCCTTCCCTTCTTCCTCTTGTCCTCGGTCTTTGGTCTTTCTCAGTGATAAAGTATGGATTATTGTTTTCAACATTATGTTACGGAACCAACTAGCCAGCCTACGAATAAGTACATGTTGCAGATTGTCCCTTTAAGATTAGAGAGATCCCTGTATAATTATATACAGGAATAGCCGATAGATCATCTAGCCATGGTCATCCATCCCCCTGTCCTCTAGTCCTCTTAGATCATAGCCATGGTCATCCATCCCCCTGTCCTCTAGTCCTCTTAGATCATAGCCATGGTCATCCATCCCCCTGTCCTCTAGTCCTCTTAGATCATAGCCATGGTCATCCATCCCCCTGTCCTCTAGTCCTCTTAGATCATAGCCATGGTCATCCATCCCCCTGTCCTCTAGTCCTCTTAGATCATAGCCATGGTCATCCATCCCCCTGTCCTCTAGTCCTCTTAGATCATAGCCATGGTCATCCATCCCCCTGTCCTCTAGTCCTCTTAGATCATAGCCATGGTCATCCATACCCCTGTCCTGTAGTCCGCTTGTGGACTCATCCCTTATTTGTGCACTTGTCATATCCCCTTGTCCTCCCCCTTTAAACAACTCATCCTCACACACCCTCGTTCCCATGTGTCCAAGGTCAGACGACTACAGGAATCATTGAAGAACAGTGCTGTCTCTGTTCCCACCAGACTCCCATCTCTCCCCGTGGCAACAACTCAAACAGCCAGGCAAATAGAAGAGTGAGACAGCAGACGGCCTCAGGTGACGGTCATAGCTCTCTGCTGTGTGTGGTAATGCACTAGTCGCCGAGAGGGAAAGGGAATGAGAGAGGTGGAAAGAGAGGCGATGAGGTTACCTTGAGAGGTCTCTTCTGAATAGGAGGATGATAATATACAAGAGGACGGAGAGAGAGAAAGAGGGATCCTTTTCTCTTCATGTAGCCTTCACCTACTCTCTCATCAGCACTAAGGTGTGGGTGGGGGGGCGGGGTTCTCTGTCCGTTTTTAGGTGTGGGGGGGTTATCTATACCATTTTTAATCACAGTCATATGTAAATGATGAGAAATGGCCACTGCAGGAATTGGATTCTAATCAAATGCTATGAAGCCCTGACCTCAGCTGGGACCCACAGGACCAGTGTTTCCGCCACACTAATTTTGCTGTGGCGCGGGGCCAAGGCAAAATCACTGCCACCAGTGAAAAAAATAAGGAACATGAAAAAATATTTCTGCTGAGGCGCACTTTGAAGCTGCTAGAAAAGTCCACATTTACTGTTCCTCTGCATAATGGCCATTTTAGCATGTAAATCTTGGTGCGGCAACTCAACCAATTTGTTTTAGATGCATGCCAGCAACAAAACATATCACTAAACTGCCTTTTTAAAAACCATAGCTGATATGGCTGACTTGCTTAAATAAATATATTTTCTACTGACTCTGTGGATTTGTGTAACTCGATTAGAACCACATCCTTCTTCATTAGTAAGGAATGCCGACATGAATTTTGACTTTTGAACCATACAAAAACATTATTACATTCATGTTCAGTAAATTCATAATGTTTGTTCTTATATCATTAACACTTAGCTGTAAGTATAAGCAAGTGCAGGCAAACAAGCTGTGATGAGGTGGGACTATTTGTTCAGCACTTTCAAAATGGACACCGACATCAATTCAGATAGATGTTAGTTCAGATAAATTCAGCAACATGTTGAGGTCATAACTTTACTATTCTTTAAGGAGAGACAGAGACAGACAGAGAGAGAGAGTTAGCCTACCATGTGAAGTATTTACTAGGCCTATGTGGTCTAAAAAGGAAGGAATATTCAATCACGAGGATCCACTTTTATAGACAATATACCGATGCACAGACAGCGCATTGCACAAACAAAACAACTCTCGCAATATCAAGTGGAATTACATGGGTCTATTACCCTACTGCAATTTTTGTTGAACAAAAAATATATAAAAGAGACTG
The DNA here is from genome assembly GCF_016432855.1 of Salvelinus namaycush. NCBI lineage: Eukaryota > Metazoa > Chordata > Actinopteri > Salmoniformes > Salmonidae > Salvelinus > Salvelinus namaycush. The sequence goes on from NC_052307.1 coordinate 17,658,097, forward strand.
TCACTGGCAAACATGGTTACAGACTCAACAACATTATATAGTATTTCCTCCTCGTGGAGAAAAGCACATGAGCTAATTATAATACACAAAGTAAGCAAAACAATGAAATGCAGAATTCCAACTTTGCCTAAGATGGTGAATAAGATACTAATGAGATAGACCTATATAAGCGATATATATTAAACAATTGAGATTTACAAACTATGGCATAAGGTATCGATGAGCGGATAGGAGGCAAGCCATAATTTCGATTAAGACATTAGTCGACGTCGTCGATATGCCTATTTGTTCAGCAATTTTGAAATGTACAGCGACAGACTTACAGCATTCTCCCTGTACACCAAGTCAGAACCATAGGATAAATAACGGGGGCATATAAGCTGACAATGAAGTCTTTTACAATATTCAATGATGACATTTCTCTAAAATAGGCTACATGTGCACCTCTAAGTCAGAACAGTAGGCCAAGTTCTGAGGGGTAGAGGGACAAAATTCTTAGGGTGAGACACATGGGCTACTAACAGCTTACTGCACAACATACACTTAGTATTACTTTCTTAGCTAAAGTATACAGTATCTCCCTGGCTTATTACATTTATGCAGCAGTGTACAACTGCTGTTACACTTCCGGCACCGACAGAGATGGCCGCCTCGCTTCGCGTTCCTAGGAAACTATGCAGTATTTTGTTTTTTTATGTGTTATTTCTTACATTGTTACCCCAGGAAATATGAGGTTTTATTACATACAGTCGGGATGAACTATTGGACATAAGAGCAACGTCAACTCACCAACATTACGACCAGGAATATGACTTTCCCGGAGCGGATCCCCTGTTTGGTCCACCACCCAGGACAATGGATCGGATCCCAGCCGGCGACCCAAAATAACGGCCGCAGAAGGGGGAGACAGAGCGGTCTTCTGGTCAGGCTCCGTAGACGGGCACATCGCGCACTGCTCCCGAGCATACTGCTCGCCAATGTTCAGTCTCTTGACAACAAGGTAGACAAAATCAGAGCAAGGGTTGCCTTCCAGAGAGACATCAGAGATTGTAACGTTCTTTCTTTCACGGAAACATGACTCACTCGGGATACGTCATCAGAGTCGGTACAGCCACCCGGTTTCTTCACGCATCGCGCCGACAGAAACAAACATCTTTCTGGTAAGAAGAAGGGCGGGGGTGTATGCCTTATGATTAACGAGACGTGGTGTGATCAGAACAACATACAGGAACTCAAGTCCTTTTGTTCACCTGACCTAGAATTCCTTACAATTAAATGCCGACCGCATTATCTACCAAGAGAATTCTCTTCGATCATAATCACAGTCGTGTATATCCCCCCCAAGCAGACACATCAACGGCGCTGAAAGAACTTCATTTGACTCTATGTAAACTGGAAACCACATATCCTGAGGCTGCATTTATTATTGCTGGGGATTTTAACAAGGCTAATCTGAAAACAAGGCTCCCTAAATTTGATCAGCATATCAAATGCGGGACCCGGGCTGGCAAAACCCTGGATCATTGTTATTCTAACTTCCGCGAAGCATATAAAGCCCTCCCCCGCTCTCCTTTCGGAAAATCTGACCATGACTCCATTTTGTTGCTCCCAGCCTATAGACAGAAACTAAAACAGGAAGCGCCCGTGCTCAGGTCTGTTCAACGCTGGTACGACCAATCGGATTCCAACCTTCAAGATTGCTTCGATCACGTGGACTGGGATATGTTCCGCATTGCGTTGGACAATAACATTGATGAATACGCTGATTCGGTGAGTTTATTAGCAAGTTTATCTGTGATGTTGTACACACAGCGTCTATTAAAACATTCCCCAACCAGAAACTGTGGATTGATGGCAGCATTCGCGCAAAACTGAAAGCGCGAATGCTGCTTTTAATCAGGGCAAGGTGACTGGAAACATGACCGAATACAAACAGTGTAGCTATTCCCTCCGAAAGGCAATCAAACAAGCTAAGCATCAGTATAGAGACAAAGTAGAGTCACAATTCAACGGCTCAGACACGAGAGGTATGTCGCAGGGTCTACAGTCAATCACGGACTACAAAAGGAAAACCAGCCCCGTCACGGACCACGTTGTCTTGCTCCCAGACAAACAAAACAACTTCTTTGTTCACTTTGAGGACAATACAGTGCCACTGACACGGCCCGCTACCAAAACCTGCGGGCTCTCCTTCACTGCAGGCAACGTGAGTAAGACATTTAAACGTGTTAACCCTCGCAAGGCTGCCAGCCCAGACGGCATCCCCAGCCGCTTCCTCAGAGCATGCGCAGACCAGCTGGCTGGTGTGTTTACGCACATATCCAATCAATCCTTATCCCCATCTGCTGTTCCCACATGCTTCAAGAGGGCCACCATTGTTCCTGTTCCCAAGAAAGGGAAGGTAACTGAGCTAAATGACTATCGCCCCGTAGCACTCACTTCCGTCATCATGAAGTGCTTTGAGAGACTAGTCAAGGACCATATCACCTCCACCCTACCTAACACCCTAGACCCACTCCAATTTGCTTACCGCCCCAATAGGTCCACAGACGACGCAATCGCAATCACACTGCACGCTGCCCTAACCCATCTGGACAAGAGGAATACTTATGTAAGAATGCTATAGTCATTTAGTTCAGTTACCTTTGCTTTCTTGGGTACAGGAACAATGGTGGCCATCTTGAAGCATGTGGGGACAGCAGACTTGAATAGGGAGAGATTGAATATGTTAGTAAACACACCAGCCAGCTGGTCTGCGCATGCTCTGAGGACGCGGCTAGGGATGTCGTCTGTGCCGGAAGCCTTGCGTGGGTTAACACATTTAAATGTTTTACTCACGTCGAGAAGGAGAGGCCACAGTTCTTGGTACCGTGCCGCATCGGTGGCACTGTGTTGTACTCAAAGCGGGCCAAGAAGGTTTTTAGCTTGTCTGGAAGCAAGACGTCGGTGTCCGCGACGTGGCTGGTTTTCCTTTTGTAGTCCGTGATTGTCTGTAGACCCTGCCACATACGTCTTGTGTCTGAGCCGTTGAATTGCGACTCCACTTTGTCTCTATACTGATGTTTTGCCTGTTTGATTGCCTTACGGAGAGAATAACTACACTGCCATATTCCCAGTCACCTTGCCATGGTTAAATGCGGTGTTTCGTGCTTTCAGTTTTGCGCGAATGCTGCTATCTATCCACGGTTTCTGGTTAGGGTAGGTTTTAATAGTCATAGTGGGTATAACATTTCCTATACACTTCCTGATAAACTCAGTCACCGTATCAGTATATTCGTCAATGTTATTCTCGGAGGCTACCCTGATCAAAACAATCTTGAAGCGTGGATTCCCATTGGTTAGACCAGTATTGAATAGTCCTTAGCACGGGTACTTCCTGTTTGCGTTTCTGCCTATAGCAGGGGTGTCAAACTCATTCCACGGAGGGCCTAGTGTCTGCAGGTTTTTGGTTTTTCCTTTCAATAAAGCCCTAGACAACCAGGTGTGGGGAGTTCCTAACTAATTAGTGATGTTAATTCATCAATCAAGTACAAGGGAGGAGCGAAAACCCGCAGACACTCGGCCCCCCGTGGAATGAGTTTGACACCTGTGGCCTATAGGAAGGGAGGAGCAAAATGGAGTCGTGAGGGAGGGCGGGTGGGGGAGGGCCTTGTAGGCATCCCGGAAGTTGGAGTAGCAGTGGTCGAGTGTTTTAGCAGCGCGACTACTGCAGTCAGTATTTGGATAGAACTTCAATAACGTTTTCCTCAAATTTGCTTTGTTAAAATCCCCAGTTTACATAAAGTCCAGTGAAGTTCTTTGAGGGCCGTCATGGTATCGGCTTGGGGGGAATATACACGGCTGTGACTATAACCAAAGAAAATTATCTTGGGAGGTAATACAGTCGGCATTTGATTGTGAGGTATTCTAGGTCGGGTTAACTCGCCCTCAGCTCGTCAACTTTTTTATCCAGAGACGGAACATTAGCGAATAATATACTCGGTTCAATTGCCCAGGGGAGTACGAACAAAGGATCCAATTCGGGAAAGTCGTATTCCTGGTCGTAACTAGTCAAAAGATCACATTTGGGATCTGTTTGGTATCTGGCTAATGATTAGCCCAATAGGGTAAATGTAGATAAGCAACTCCATGCTTCAGCCTATTTATTTGCACTTTGCTGCATCAGTTGGGCTACAGGTGACAATGTGTATTGCTAATACCATATCTTATAATATAGACCATGCATAGGCTATGGACCTTGCACAGTCCTTCTACATAAGAAGTCTAGGAGGGACCCCCCATTCAGCCCCCTCCACGACCTTTTCCCCCCACTGCTACACATTTTTCCAGAGGAAACACTGCACAGGACTGATGAGTTATTAGAAGGGAGGGACAGTAGAGGAAGTGATGATTGGAGTGGTTAGAACAGTGGACTCAAACTCAGTTACTGGAGGGACTGGATATTCAACCCAGCACTAACACAACCCATATAACTAATAAACCAATCATGATCTTTAATAGACACCTTCCTTGATTTGTTTCATGTGGTATGCTAGTGCTGGGCTGGAACAAGATCATGCATACTGGCCTGGCAGGTAATTGAGTTTGAGACTACAGGGTTAGGGAGGGGTGAATGAAAGACCGCCTGTCACCTGTCATGGTGGAATTGCAGTGCTTGTTAAAGCGGCAGCGGAGGTGTGGGGATGAGTAGAGAGAGAGAGAGAGAAAGTCGGGGAGAGAATGAGAGAGAGAGAGAGAGAATAGAGAGAGAGAGAATAGAGAGAGAGAGAATGAGAGAGAGAGAGAGAGAGAAAGTCGGGGAGAGAATGAGAGAGAGAGAGAGAGAATAGAGAGAGAGAGAATGAGAGAGAGTGAGAGAGAGAGAGAAAGTCGGGGAGAGAATGAGAGAGAGAGAATGAGAGAGAGAGAGAGAGAGAGAGAGAGAGAGAGAGAGAGAGAGAGAGAGAGAGAGAGAATGCGAGAGAGAGAATGCGAGAGAGTGAGAGAGAGAGCGAGAGAGAGAGAGAGAGAGAGAGAGAGAGAGAGAGAGAGAGAGAGAGATCAGTACTGTCAACTCTGAGACAGCCAGGTAAATCAGTAGGGAAGCTACGGTGACCATGTATTGGGAAGTAGTGAACTACATGTAGTTCAACTAGTAATTTAACTACATTTTGCTTTATCTTGGTGGTAGTTTAAATAAATTCTAATCTAGGAAGTATGTTTAGTACTTAATTACTCTAAGTAATTTTTTTTTGTACAGTAGTGGTGTGGCTAACTATTATAACTTTTTTGCTAAAATAATACATGGGTGAAGTAGGCAATACTTGGCATCAGACCTGCCTAATTATTACTTGAAACATAGTTTTTGTGTTTAATAAACTAAATCCATTTAGCAATTTGTAGTCTATGACATTTCAGATTTACATATGATAATCTTTCACAAAGTAGTTTTTAGTTAAGTACAGTAAACTATATTTTTCTTAAGGGTAGCTTTAGTGAAGTAATTGGTAGCTTGTAAACTATATTTTCAGAGTAGCCCAATATTTGTAATGGGTGTCATTTTGCAGTAGACAATGTCCCACAATCTGGTGTTCTAGCGGTTAGTGCCACCAACTCCACGAACAGCCATACCTGTGTCGGCATGGGTTCAAATTTGTTCTGTAGCCCTTTGACACTCTCACCCATCTTATCCCTATTCCTCTGAAAAGAAAGTGTCCCCCAACCCAACTAATTATCTTATCTCAAATGCAGCGCCTACACAACGCAAAAATAGAAACGAATGGATTATATTCAGAAGAGAACAGAAGAACAAGGAAAGTCAAAGTGTGACAGAGACATAACTAATCGAAATGGAGCGGTGGCGTTGTAGAATCGGCCCTTTACATCTGCCTCTGACCTTCTCTTCTCTACCTTTCATGTCTTAATACTTTCACAGCTCCAATTTGCCAGTCCACTCTGGGGAAATAGGTGCTAGCGAGTGCAGTGTGGATGACGAGGGAAGGCCTAGATGTGTGAAAACGACCCACATAGAGAAACCTCCTCCAGCCATGCTAATGTTTCTCTGGGTGAGTCAACGGCTCCATAATGAGGTCCGTTTAATCATGTTACATGTGTCCCCCTCACAACCCTCCCTCCCTCTCTCCCGGACTAAAGATAGATATTGGGGGCTGGTGAGGCTCGCACTTTTCCTCTCCTCCTCCCCTCTTCCGGGCTGTCTCTCTCTCTCTCTCTCTCTCTCTCTCTCTCTCTCTCTCTCTCTCTCTCTCTCTCTCTCTCTCTCTCTCTCTCTCTCTCGCTCAAGAGCTGTGAGCAGGGGCCATAGACGTCAGAGAGAGAGGGAAGACAGTAGATACATAGAGGTGGGTGTGTGGAGAGTGTTCAAAGAGAGGAAGGGATCGATCTGCTCCAGTTACGAGCCACTCTGACCTATCACTAGTAAAGCCTCCACTAATCTGATACGGAAAACCCCAAAGGATTTCTCTTATATAAACCGGATGATAGTGAACATGTGATTTGTTATCCATTATTGATGGGGTACTGGCATCTGTAATGGAATCTATTCAATGTCCGGTTCTAAATGCCCTGGTGTTATTTCATCAACATGACTGTGGGCTGTTGTGGAAACGTGATCAGAGGGGGTAGTGAAAAACAGTGTGTGCTGACAATGACTCGTCTTGCAAAGCACAACATTCCACTCCATAGACTCGAGAGTAATCTCGTCCAAAAAATGGATTCCATCTCCCCATACAGCTATGGCAGATTAGTTATTTTTTTTAATTATTTAGCATTTGGTCCATTTTGTAAAGCTATTTTCAAATCTTTTCAACCCTACACAGCGAAGAGCACAAAGCTAACTTTTCATCTGTTTCTAATGTGACGTGATTTAAGAATGAATGCTCATTCTGAGGTCCCCACTTTACCTGAGAGACCATAGATATTCATATAATAACAATATAACATGGTCATTTAGCAGACCGCTTTTATCTAAAGCAACTTGAAGAACTGTCAGCATTGCCAGTTACACAAATCTTGCTCTAACCCTCAGACATATGAACTGGCTTTAGGACCACACGTACTGTGAGTGCAGTCTACTCCTGCTCTTTGATTGTGTTGTGCAATGTGGCGTATGCAGGTACCACGCTCTAGTGATGGGCGGGTTGACTCATATCCCTCAGTCCCCGCGGCTATATCCACAGTTGGGTTAGGTTAGGGTCACAAAATATCGTGTGGATGGCGGGTGGGTGTGTTGAGTAAAGAGAAAACAATACCTTAAAAAATCCATAAATGTATCATTCTTGTGCAATTTATATCTATAGGCTACATAGGTTTTTATTTCATTATTTTAGGTTACTTAGCATTGGTGCGTAAGCCTAAGATTCAGGGCCTAACTCTACGTGTACCAAATAGCCTACACACCATTCACCAAATGCTTTTGGGATCAGGCAGAAAAGGTTATTGTCGATCCACTGAGGCAGAAAGGACAGTCGGGATTGAATTCAAAAAGAGAAAAGCTGTGAAATGGAGAGTTGAAAATAAAGAGAAGGGAGTGCCAGAAAAGTCATGTTTGGTGAAGTGGTAAAAGAGGATGATAGCAGTGTGTGTTATGTTATGTGTGATGATTGTGAGGCGCTATACAAATTTGACCGTCTCCCGTCTCAAGACGGGAACTTCAAATAGGCCTATGACACGTTAAGGGAACTGTAGCCTATTGTTCAGATGGGTTATAACCTCTCACATAGCCTTAAAGTTGCAATATTTAACTTTTTGGGCTACTGACAAAATTCACATAGAAATGGGAGTTATAGATCTGTCATTCTCATTGAAAGCAAGTCTAAGATGTGGTAGATCTGTTCTATGTGGCTATTTCTGTGCTTCCCGTTCATACGTTTCACTTTTGCATCTTTTACTTTTGGTTTTGTACACCAGCATCAAACAGCTGAAATCACAATATTTTGGGTTATTGAAAATATATTTCACAGCGGTTCAGGTGGTACAATGATTCTCTACATAAACAGAAATTATGCAAACTATTAAAATGTTAGCAACTAGGAAATGGCGTAGCAATTTCTGCATATTGCACTTTTAATATTAACTCCTGCAGAATTGAGCATTTCTTGCTGGTAAATGATACAACAAATTGTAGGCTACAGTACATTTTGACTCGGGAACAGAAGTGGAGAAATATGAGTTATTTCTTTCAGCATCTTGAGGGAATGCGAATGCGCAGTTAGATACCATATGTAGAGGTGCTATATTTATCAGTGTCATAAAAGCTGATATTATTTCAACCATATAAGTTATGCATCCAAGCTGTACTGAAATCTTATCCGAAACATTTTGGGTCATTTTCTCACTGCTTTCTATTTCCTTACAACTGGTCAAACTGATGTCATTTGGACATTTTGCACAGAAAATCTTTCCTGTTTTCTTTAGAGTTATTGCATTTTCTCCCCGGTCCCTGACATCTTTTCTCCACAAAAGAAGTAGAGATGAGAGAAAACTTTCCCAATGTCAACTAGATTGAAGCATTCAATTTTATAACTTGCACTTAATGTGGGAAAAACGAAATATGTTGTTCTCAAATTCTCGCAAAAAATAAATTAAAATCAGATGGACTACATATGTATTAATTAAATGGTTGTCCCATCGATCGGGTTTCCGCCTAGAAATATCTGGGCTTTTAGATTGACAAGGATTTAGCATAAAACAAAAACATACTGATGAGCTAGTTAAAAAGCTATAGTAAGATTTAAAATGGGCTTCTTTTTTTAGAAATAGATCTTGCTTCTCCCTTAACAGCAGGAAGCAGATTGTACAGTCAACTTTTCTGCCAGTACTTGACTATGGTGAAACAATTTACCAGAATGCAGCAGCCACTGCTTTTAAACCTTTGGATACTGTCTACCATAGCGCCCTTCGCTTTATCACATGTGACAGTTTTAATACTCATCACTGCATCCTGTATCAAAAGGTTGGCTTGTCCTCATTGAATTCCCGTAGATCACTTCACTATTCCCTCTTTGTTTACAAAGCTCTACTATACAAGCTTCTGACTTACCTTCGTTGTTGAAGTATAAAAACACGAGTTACCAAACCCGTTCACAGAGCTGGTTAACTCGAGGTTCCTTGGGTCTCTACCGAATTAGGTAAATCTGCTTTTAGTTTTAATGCGCCTCACTGCTGGAACAATTTATAGAACTCATTACAATTAGACGTTCTGGTGCCGCTCGGGCAGTTTAGAGTGTTGAGTGAGGACCTAGTAGCAGAGGAATGTAACTGTTTTTGTTAAATGTTGTTTTCTATTGATTGCTGTTTTATTTTACATTCTATTATGAGGGCACAAGGTGAGACCCAGATGCAGACACAGGAGGCAGAAGGTTAGAGTCCAAGATATTTATTAACAATCCAAAAGGGGTAGGCAAGAGAATGGTCGTGGACAGGCAAAAGGTCAAAACCAGGTCAGAGTTCCAGAGGTACAGAATGGCAGGCAGACTTGAGGTCAGGGCAGGCAGAATGGCCAGGCAGGCAGAAATTGAGTCCAGAAAAACAGGCAAAGGTCAAAACCGGGAGGACTAGTAAAAGAGAATAGAAAAGCAGGCGCACGGGAAAAACACACTGGTTGACTTGAACATACAAGACGAACTGGCACAGAGAGACAGGAAACACAGGGATAAATACACTGGGAAAAATAAGCGACACCTGTAGGGGGTGGAGACAATCACAAGGACAGGTGAAACAGATCAGGGCATGAAACTATTGGTTGTTGTGTTGCTGTGATCAGGACGCCTTGGGAATGAGACCCTGGTCTAATTGGGTTTTCCCTAAATAAATAAATAATTCATTCATTATATTGTTTTATGACATCATTCTGGTGAGGAAGGGTTTATTTAGTCTTCTAGGGCCACATATAGTAACAGAAGAGAAGCTGCGTGTATCTAATTATAGACAAGTTGACTTACAAATAGCCTCCCTAAAGGTCGGAAATTATAAGCAGAAGCATTTCTAAATCTCTTGACTGTAGCTCATCTTCTATATTAGCGGGTTAGGGTCGTGTGCTGGCCTCAGAGTTTCACTTTATCAAGTATATTGGGGTGGTTGCGGATGGGTTATTAGCAATTGCAGACGGGTGCGGGTGAACAAACACCTGACCCGCACTCACCACTACCATGCGCTCTCTTTCTCTCTGTCTAGCCAATTAGCAACGACACAGCTGTGCTTTCCCTTCCTCATCTGCACGTTGGCGTCTTTCAATTGGAGCGTAATCCTTCAGGTTCTGGAGATGACCGCCAAAGCTCAGCAGTCATTATTGTGACACATGCAGAGGTGAAGACTAACAGAAGAAGTCAAGTAAAACCGATTTGAAAAGAGAAGACTATCGCTCCTCTGTTCTTATTCTCCTCTGTCTGACAGTGTGCTGGTGTTCTGGGCTTTGACGTAGACGAGCCCCTAAAATAGGTCCTTCTTTATGTAACTGTGCCTGTAGCAAGCGAGACACAATGATGGCACGTGTGTGAGCGGCCCTGAGTCGTTGGCCCACCTTTCCCCAGTGAAATTATGAAGGCTAGGATGGGAGGGAGGATCTGGCTTTTAAATTTGAGTCAAAACACTGATGGGTGGCAGCCAAATGAGAGATAGAGAGAGAGAGAGAGTGATAGAGAGGGAGAGAGAGAGAGAGAGAGAGTGACAGAGAGGGAGAAAGAGAGGGAGAGAGAGTGACAGAGAGGGAGAAAGAGAGGGAGAGAGAGTGACAGAGAGGGAGAAAGAGAGAGCGAGAGAGAGAGAGAGAGAGGGGGGGGAGAGAGAGAGAGAGTGACAGAGAGAGAAAGGGGGGGACAGAGAGAGAGAGTGACAGAGAGAGGGAGAGAGAGTGACAGAGTGACAGAGAGAGAGAGGGGGAGAGAGAATGAGAGAGTGACAGAGAGAGAGAGAGTAAGAGTGGGTGGGAGTGGGAGAGAGAGAGAGACAGTGACGGAGAGTGGGTTGGAGCGAGAGAAAGAGAGTGGGAGACAGAGAGACAGAAAGAGAGAAGCAGTGACAAAGGAACTGGGCGTCCTTGTGGGGGTTTGGTTCTGTAGGGCTGCATCCTTTCTCTTTCCAGGTCCATTATCCCAGGCAGGCCTGTGTGTGAGCACCAGAACCCACCTGTTAATTACCTCTAATGACTGTTAATAGCTTCTGATTAGCCAGCATGAGGCTGTCCCTCTGTGCAGCAGGAGGGTGCTCGCTCCAGGGCTTCTATGCGGCTCAGTGCGGATCTGTGCTTTCGTTAATTTCTCAGAAAAACCCAGCGAAATAGGAAACTCTCTCAGAATCAAGACACACCAGTGTGCTGCCAACTGCCGACTATTTTTAACACGTGTGTCCCAGATTTGTCAGTTGGTAGCAGTTCTATTTTTATTGAGAGGTGAGATGTAGGGGCACTTGTTGAATCGGGGAACAGCACGCAACATGGACCCCGTTGAAATGTTGTCAGTCACACCTCTCTCTCCCCCCCCCCCCTCTCTCTCTCTCTCTCCCTCTCTCTCTCTTGCTCTCTCTCTACCCCCCGTCCTCTGCCCTTCCTCTCCCCTCTCTCTGTAGGTATTGGTCAGGGAGTGCCGGTGGTGGCTCTGATAGTGGAGGGGGGTCCTAATGTAATCTCCATCGTGTTGGAGTACCTGAGGGACACTCCGCCTGTCCCCGTGGTGGTGTGTGACGGGAGCGGGCGTGCCTCAGACATCCTGGCATTTGGACACAAGTACTCCGAGGAGGGAGGGTACGTGTCATATATCAGATACACAGGTTTGCTACTGTATTGCCGGGGATGCATTCCAAAAATCTGTATAGTAAGATGCATTTTTAGTGTTTCCCAAATACAGTCCTAATACTTATGCTAAATACTTATGCTAAACGTAAATCTGAATTAAAGTTTTGGCTCCAGGTCTCTTTTACACTTCTCCTTCTCCCTATCCCTCCTTCTCATCAGGATCATAAATGAGACTCTGAGGGACCAGTTGCTGGTGACCATACAGAAGACATTCACGTACAGCCGGACCCAAGCCCAACACCTCTTCATCATCCTCATGGAATGCATGAAGAAGAAGGAGTTGGTGAGTGTTCACACTTGCTCCCGGGTCACCATGGAAACATATACCGGCTGTCTCTGTTCTCTTTTCATGTCTCATCCCTCAATGTATTTATTATTTATCATCACCTGAACCTGTGTAAAGTCTCAAGCACCAGTGTGATGGGGATTATTAAGGAGAGCAGGAGGAAGCAGGAGGAAAACCCCTTTAGCTCCTACCCCCTATACCCTACCCCCTACACTGTCCAGAAACAACCCCCTACCCCCTACCCCCTACACTGTTCAGAAACAACACCCTACCCCCTACACTGTCCAGAAACAACCCCCCTACACCCTACACTGTCCAGAAACACCCCCCCTACCCCCCTACCCCCTACACTGTCCAGAAACAACCCCCCTACCCCCCTACCCCCTACACTGTCCAGAAAAAAAAACCTACCCCCTACACTGTCCAGAAACAACCCCCCCTACCCCATACACTGTCCAGAAACAACCCCCTACACTGTCCAGAAACAACCCCCTACCCCCTACACTGTCCAGAAACAACTCCCCTACCCCCTACACTGTCCATAAACAACCCCCTACCCCCTACACTGTCCAGAAACAACCCCCTACCCCTACACTGTCCAGAAACAACCCCCCTACCCCCTACACTGTCCAGAAACAACCCCCCTACCCCCTACACTGTCCAGAAACAACCCCCTACACTGTCCAGAAACAACCCCTACCCCCTACACTGTCCAGAAACAACCCTCTACCCCCTACACTGTCCAGAAACAACCCCCTACCCCCTACACTGTCCAGAAACAACTCCCTACCCCCTACACCCTACCCCCTACACTGTCCAGAAACACCCCCCCCTACCCCCTACACTGTCCAGAAACAACCCCCCTACCCCTACACTGTCCAGAAACAACCCCCTACACTGTCCAGAAACAACCCTCTACCCTGTACACCCTACACTGTCCAGAAACAACCCCCTACACCCTACACTGTCCAGAAACAACCCCCTACCCCCTACACTGTCCAGAAACAACCCTCTACCCTCCACCCCCTACACTGTCCAGAAACAACCCCCCTACCCCCTACACTGTCCAGAAACAACCCTCTACCCCCTACACCCTACCCCCTACACTGTCCAGAAACAACACCCTACCCCCTACACTGTCCAGAAACAACCCTCTACCCCCTACACTGTCCAGAAACAACCCCCCTACCCCCTACACCCTACACTGTCCAGAAACAACCCCCCTACCCCCCTACCCCCTACACTGTCCAGAAACAACTCCCCCACCCCCTACACTGTCCAGAAACAACCCCCTACCCCCTACACCCTATCCCCTACACTGTCCAGAAACCCATCCCCCTACACTGTCCAGAAACAACCCCCCTACCCCCTACACTGTCCAGAAACAACCCCCTACCCCCTACACTGTCCAGAAACAACCCTCTACCCCCTACACTGTCCAGAAACAACCCCCCTACCCCCTACACCCTACACTGTCCAGAAACAACCCCCCTACCCCCTACCCCCTACACTGTCCAGAAACAACCCCCTACCCCCTACACTGTCCATAAACAAACCCCTACCCCCTACACTGCCCAGAAATAACCCCCTACCCCTACACTGTCCAGAAACAACCCCCCTACTCCCTACACTGTCCAGAACCAACCCCCCTACCCCCTACACTGTCCAGAAACAACCCCCTACACTGTCCAGAAACAACCCCACTACCCCCTACACTGTCCAGAAACAACCCCCCTACCCCCTACACTGTCCAGAACCAACCCCCCTACCCCCTACACTGTCCAGAAACAACCCCCTACACTGTCCAGAAACAACCCCCCTACCCCCTACACTGTCCAGAAAAAAAACCCTACACTGTCCAGAAACAACCCTCTACCCTCTACACCCTACACTGTCCAGAAACAACCCCCCTACCCCCATACACTGTCCAGAAACAACCCCTTACCCCTACACTGTCCAGAAATACCCCCTACACCCTACACTGTCCAGAAACAACCCCCTACACTGTCCAGAAACAACCCCCCTACCCCCTACACTGTCCAGAAACAACCCCCCCTACCCCTACACTGTCCAGAAACAACCCCCTACACTGTCCAGAAACAACCCCCTACCCCCTACACTGTCCAGAAACAACTCCCCTACCCCCTACACTGTCCATAAACAACCCCCTACCCCCTACACTGTCCAGAAACAACCCCCTACCCCTACACTGTCCAGAAACAACCCCCCTACCCCCTACACTGTCCAGAAACAACCCCCCTACCCCCTACACTGTCCAGAAACAACCCCCTACACTGTCCAGAAACAACCCCTACCCCCTACACTGTCCAGAAACAACCCTCTACCCCCTACACTGTCCAGAAACAACCCCCTACCCCCTACACTGTCCAGAAACAACTCCCTACCCCCTACACCCTACCCCCTACACTGTCCAGAAACACCCCCCCTACCCCCTACACTGTCCAGAAACAACCCCCCTACCCCTACACTGTCCAGAAACAACCCCCTACACTGTCCAGAAACAACCCTCTACCCTGTACACCCTACACTGTCCAGAAACAACCCCCTACCCCCCACACTGTCCAGAAACAACCCCCTACCCCCTACACTGTCCAGAAACAACCCTCTACCCTCCACCCCCTACACTGTCCAGAAACAACCCCCCTACCCCCTACACTGTCCAGAAACAACCCCCTACCCCCTACACCCTACCCCCTACACTGTCCAGAAACAACCCCCTACCCCCTACACTGTCCAGAAACAACCCTCTACCCCCTACACTGTCCAGAAACAACCCCCCTACCCCCTACACCCTACACTGTCCAGAAACAACCCCCCTACCCCCCTACCCCCTACACTGTCCAGAAACAACTCCCCCACCCCCTACACTGTCCAGAAACAACCCCCTACCCCCTACACCCTATCCCCTACACTGTCCATAAACAAACCCCTACCCCCTACACTGCCCAGAAATAACCCCCTACCCCTACACTGTCCAGAAACAACCCCCCTACTCCCTACACTGTCCAGAACCAACCCCCCTACCCCCTACACTGTCCAGAAACAACCCCCTACACTGTCCAGAAACAACCCCCCTACCCCCTACACTGTCCAGAAACAACCCCCCTACCCCCTACACTGTCCAGAACCAACCCCCCTACCCCCTACACTGTCCAGAAACAACCCCCTACACTGTCCAGAAACAACCCCCCTACCCCCTACACTGTCCAGAAAAAAAACCCTACACTGTCCAGAAACAACCCTCTACCCTCTACACCCTACACTGTCCAGAAACAACCCCCCTACCCCTTACACTGTCCAGAAACAACCCCTTACCCCTACACTGTCCAGAAATACCCCCTACACCCTACACTGTCCAGAAACAACCCCCTACACTGTCCAGAAACAACCCCCCTACCCCCTACACTGTCCAGAAACAACCCCCTACCCCCTACACTGTCCAGAAACAACCCCCCTACCCCTACACTGTCCAGAAACAACCCCCTACACTGTCCAGAAACAACCCCCTACCCCCTACACTGTCCAGAAACAACCCCCCTACACCCTACACTGTCCAGAAACACCCCCCCCTACCCCCCTACCCCCTACACTGTCCAGAAACAACCCCCTACCCCCTACACTGTCCAGAAACAACCCCCTACCCCTACACTGTCCAGAAACAACCCCCCTACCCCCTACACTGTCCAGAAACAACCCCCCTACCCCCTACACTGTCCAGAAACAACCCCCTACACTGTCCAGAAACAACCCCCTACCCCCTACACTGTCCAGAAACAACCCCCCTACCCCCTACACTGTCCAGAAACAACCCCCCTACCCCCTACACTGTCCAGAAACAAGCCCCTACACTGTCCAGAAACAACCCTCTACCCTCTACACCCTACACTGTCCAGAAACAACCCCCCTACCCCCATACACTGTCCAGAAAGAACCCCCTACCCCCTACCCCCTACACTGTCCAGAAACAACCCCCCTACCCCCCTACCCCCTACACTGTCCAGAAACAACCCTCTACCCCCTACACTGTCCAGAAACAACCCCCATACACCCTACACTGTCCAGAAACAACCCCCCTACCCCCCTACCCCCTACACTGTCCAGAAACAACCCCCCTACCCCCTACACTGTCCAGAAACAACCCCCCCTACCCCCTACACTGTCCAGAAACAACCCTCTACCCTCTACACTGTCCAGAAACAACCCTCTACCCCTACAGTGTCCAGAAACAACCCCCTACCCCCTACACTGTCCAGAAACAACCCCCTACCCCCTACACTGTCCAGAAACAACACCCCTACCCCTACACTGTCCAGAAACAACCCCCTACCCCGTACACTGTCCAGAAACAACCCCCCTACCCCCTACACTGTCCAGAAACAACCCCCTACACTGTCCAGAAACAACCCTCTACCCTCTACACCCTACACTGTCCAGAAACAACCCCCTAACCCCTACACTGTCCAGAAACAACCCCCTACCCCCTACACTGTCCAGAAACAACACCCCTACCCCTACACTGTCCAGAAACAACCCCCTACCCCGTACACTGTCCAGAAACAACCCCCCTACCCCCTACACTGTCCAGAAACAACCCCCTACACTGTCCAGAAACAACCCTCTACCCTCTACACCCTACACTGTCCAGAAACAACCCCCCTACCCCCATACACTGTCCAGAAACAACCCCCCACCCCTACACTGTCCAGAAACAACCCCCTACACCCTACACTGTCCAGAAACAACCCCCTACACTGTCCAGAAACAACCCCCTACCCCCTACACTTTCCAGAAACAACCCCCCTACCCCCTACACTGTCCAGAAACAACCCCGCTACACCTTACACTGTCCAGAAACACCCCCCTACCCCCTACACTGTCCAGAAACAACCCCCTACCCCCTACACTGTCCAGAAACAACCCCCTACCCCCTACACTGTCCAGAAACAACCCCCTACCCCTACACTGTCCAGAAACAACCCCCCTACCCCCTACACTGTCCAGAAACACCCCCCTAACCCCTACACTGTCCAGAAACAACCCCCTACCCCCTACACTGTCCACAAAACAACCCCCTACCCCCTACACTGTCCAGAAACAACCCCCCTACCCCTACACTGTCCAGAAACAACCCCCTACCCCCTACACTGTCCAGAAACAACCCCCCGACCCCCTACACTGTCCAGAAACAACCCCCTACACTGTCCAGAAACAACCCTCTACCCTCTACACCCTACACTGTCCAGAAACAACCCCCCTACCCCCATACACTGTCCAGAAACAACCCCCTACCCCTACACTGTCCAGAAACAACCCCCTACACCCTACACTGTCCAGGAACAACCCCCCACACTGTCCAGAAACAACCCCCTACACTGTCCAGAAACAACCCTCATACCCCCTACACTGTCCAGAAACAACCCCCTACACTGTCTAGAAACAACCCCCCTACACCCTACACTGTCCAGAAACACCCCCCTATCCCCTACACTGTCCAGAAACAACCCCCTACCCCTACACTGTCCAGAAACAACCCCCCTACCCCTTACACTGTCCAGAAACACCCCCCTAACCCCTACACTGTCCAGAAACAACCCCCTACCCCTACACTGTCCACAAAACAACCCCCTACCCCCTACACTGTCCAGAAACAACCCCCTACCTTTACACTGTCCAGAAACAACCCCTACACTGTCCAGAAACAACCCCCTACCCCCTACACTGTCCAGAAACACCCCCCTACCCCCTATACTGTCCAGAAACAACCCCCCTACCCCTACACTGTCCAGAAACAACCCCCTACCCCTACACTGTCCAGAAACAACCCCCCTACCCCCTACACTGTCCAGAAACAACCCCCCTACCCCTACACTGTCCAGAAACAACCCCCTACCCCTACACTGTCCAGAAACAACCCCCTACACTGTCCAGAAACAACCCTCTACCCTGTACACCCTACACTGTCCAGAAACAACCCCCTACACCCTACACTGTCCAGAAACAACCCCCTACCCCCCTACCCCCTACACTGTCCAGAAACAACTCCCCCACCCCTTACACTGTCCAGAAACAACCCCCTACCCCCTACACCCTATCCACTACACTGTCCAGAAACCCATCCCCCTACACTGTCCAGAAACAACCCCCCTACCCCCTACACTGTCCAGAAACAACCCCCTACCCCCTACACTGTCCAGAAACAACCCTCTACCCCCTACACTGTCCAGAAACAACCCCCCTACCCCCTACACCCTACACTGTCCAGAAACAACCCCCCTACCCCCTACCCCCTACACTGTCCAGAAACAACCCCCTACCCCCTACACTGTCCATAAACAAACCCCTACCCCCTACACTGCCCAGAAATAACCCCCTACCCCTACACTGTCCAGAAACAACCCCCCTACTCCCTACACTGTCCAGAACCAACCCCCCTACCCCCTACACTGTCCAGAAACAACCCCCTACACTGTCCAGAAACAACCCCACTACCCCCTACACTGTCCAGAAACAACCTCCCTACTCCCTACACTGACCAGAACCAACCCCCCTACCCCCTACACTGTCCAGAAACAACCCCCTACACTGTCCAGAAACAACCCCCCTACCCCCTACACTGTCCAGAAAAAAAACCCTACACTGTCCAGAAACAACCCTCTACCCTCTACACCCTACACTGTCCAGAAACAACCCCCCTACCCCCATACACTGTCCAGAAACAACCCCTTACCCCTACACTGTCCAGAAATACCCCCTACACCCTACACTGTCCAGAAACAACCCCCTACACTGTCCAGAAACAACCCCCCTACCCCCTACACTGTCCAGAAACAACCCCCTACCCCCTACACTGTCCAGAAACAACCCCCCTACCCCTACACTGTCCAGAAACAACCCCCTACACTGTCCAGAAACAACCCCCTACCCCCTACACTGTCCAGAAACAACCCCCCTACACCCTACACTGTCCAGAAACACCCCCCCCCTACCCCCCTACCCCCTACACTGTCCAGAAACAACCCCCTACCCCCTACACTGTCCAGAAACAACCCCCTACCCCTACACTGTCCAGAAACAACCCCCCTACCCCCTACACTGTCCAGAAACAACCCCCCTACCCCCTACACTGTCCAGAAACAACCCCCTACACTGTCCAGAAACAACCCCCTACCCCCTACACTGTCCAGAAACAACCCCCCTACCCCCTACACTGTCCAGAAACAACCCCCCTACCCCCTACACTGTCCAGAAACAAGCCCCTACACTGTCCAGAAACAACCCTCTACCCTCTACACCCTACACTGTCCAGAAACAACCCCCCTACCCCCATACACTGTCCAGAAAGAACCCCCTACACCCTACCCCCTACACTGTCCAGAAACAACCCCCCTACCCCCCTACCCCCTACACTGTCCAGAAACAACCCTCTACCCCCTACACTGTCCAGAAACAACCCCCCTACACCCTACACTGTCCAGAAACAACCCCCCTACCCCCCTACCCCCTACACTGTCCAGAAACAACCCCCCTACCCCCTACACTGTCCAGAAACAACCCCCCCTACCCCCTACACTGTCCAGAAACAACCCTCTACCCTCTACACTGTCCAGAAACAACCCTCTACCCCTACAGTGTCCAGAAACAACCCCCTACCCCCTACACTGTCCAGAAACAACCCCCTACCCCCTACACTGTCCAGAAACAACACCCCTACCCCTACACTGTCCAGAAACAACCCCCTACCCCGTACACTGTCCAGAAACAACCCCCCTACCCCCTACACTGTCCAGAAACAACCCCCTACACTGTCCAGAAACAACCCTCTACCCTCTACACCCTACACTGTCCAGAAACAACCCCCTAACCCCTACACTGTCCAGAAACAACCCCCTACCCCCTACACTGTCCAGAAACAACACCCCTACCCCTACACTGTCCAGAAACAACCCCCTACCCCGTACACTGTCCAGAAACAACCCCCCTACCCCCTACACTGTCCAGAAACAACCCCCTACACTGTCCAGAAACAACCCTCTACCCTCTACACCCTACACTGTCCAGAAACAACCCCCCTACCCCCATACACTGTCCAGAAACAACCCCCCACCCCTACACTGTCCAGAAACAACCCCCTACACCCTACACTGTCCAGAAACAACCCCCTACACTGTCCAGAAACAACCCCCTACCCCCTACACTTTCCAGAAACAACCCCCCTACCCCCTACACTGTCCAGAAACAACCCCCCTACACCTTACACTGTCCAGAAACACCCCCCTACCCCCTACACTGTCCAGAAACAACCCCCTACCCCCTACACTGTCCAGAAACAACCCCCTACCCCCTACACTGTCCAGAAACAACCCCCTACCCCTACACTGTCCAGAAACAACCCCCCTACCCCCTACACTGTCCAGAAACACCCCCCTAACCCCTACACTGTCCAGAAACAACCCCCTACCCCCTACACTGTCCACAAAACAACCCCCTACCCCCTACACTGTCCAGAAACAACACCCCTACCCCTACACTGTCCAGAAACAACCCCCTACCCCCTACACTGTCCAGAAACAACCCCCCGACCCCCTACACTGTCCAGAAACAACCCCCTACACTGTCCAGAAACAACCCTCTACCCTCTACACCCTACACTGTCCAGAAACAACCCCCCTACCCCCATACACTGTCCAGAAACAACCCCCTACCCCTACACTGTCCAGAAACAACCCCCTACACCCTACACTGTCCAGGAACAACCCCCCACACTGTCCAGAAACAACCCCCTACACTGTCCAGAAACAACCCTCATACCCCCTACACTGTCCAGAAACAACCCCCTACACTGTCTAGAAACAACCCCCCTACACCCTACACTGTCCAGAAACACCCCCCTATCCCCTACACTGTCCAGAAACAACCCCCTACCCCTACACTGTCCAGAAACAACCCCCCTACCCCTTACACTGTCCAGAAACACCCCCCTAACCCCTACACTGTCCAGAAACAACCCCCTACCCCTACACTGTCCACAAAACAACCCCCTACCCCCTACACTGTCCAGAAACAACCCCTACCTTTACACTGTCCAGAAACAACCCCTACACTGTCCAGAAACAACCCCCTACCCCCTACACTGTCCAGAAACACCCCCCTACCCCCTACACTGTCCAGAAACAACCCTCTACCCTTACACTGTCCAGAAACAACCCCCTACCCCCTACACTGTCCAGAAACAACCCCCCTACCCCCTACACTGTCCAGAAACAACCCCCCTACCCCCTACACTGTCCAGAAACAACCCCCCTACCCCCTACACTGTCCAGAAACAACCCTCTACCCTCTACACTGTCCAGAAACAACCCCCTACACTGTCCAGAAACAACCCCCTACCCCCTACACTGTCCAGAAACAACCCCCTACACTGTCCAGAAACAACCCCCCTACACCCTACACTGTCCAGAAACACCCCCTACCCCCTACACTGTCCAGAAACAACCCTCTACCCCTACACTGTCCAGAAACAACCCCCCTACCCCCTACACTGTCCAGAAACAACCCCCTACCCCCTACACTGTCCAGAAACAACCCCCTACCCCATACTCTGTCCAGAAACAACCCCCCTACCCCCTACACTGTCCAGAAACAACCCCCCTACCCCTACACTGTCCAGAAACACCCCCCTACCCCCTACACTGTCCAGAAACAACCCCCCTACACCCTACACTGTCCAGAAACAACCCTCTACCCCTACACTGTCCAGAAACAACCCCCCTACCCCCTACACTGTCCAGAAACAACCCCATACCCCCTACACTGTCCAGAAACAACCCCCCTACCCCCTACACTGTCCAGAAACAACCCCCTACCCCCTACACTGTCCAGAAACAACCCCCTACACTGTCCAGAAACAACCCCCCTACACCCTACACTGTCCAGAAACACCCCCTACCCCCTACACTGTCCAGAAACAACCCTCTACCCCTACACTGTCCAGAAACAACCCCCCTACCCCCTACACTGTCCAGAAACAACCGCCTACCCCCTACACTGTCCAGAAACAACCCCCTACCCCATACTCTGTCCAGAAACAACCCCCCTACCCCCTACACTGTCCAGAAACACCCCCCTACCCCTACACTGTCCAGAAACAACCCCCCTACCCCTACACTGTCCAGAAACAACCCTCTACCCCTACACTGTCCAGAAACAACCCCCCTACCCCCTACACTGTCCAGAAACAACCCCCTAGCCCCTACACTGTCCAGAAACAACCCCCCTACCCCCTACACTGTCCAGAAACAACCCCCTACCCCCTACACTGTCCAGAAACAACCCCCTACCCCTACACTGTCCAGAAATAACCCCCCTACCCCCTACACTGTCCAGAAACACCCCCTAACCCCTACACTGTCCACAAAACAACCCCCTACCCCTACACTGTCCAGAAACAACCCCCTACCCCCTACACTGTCCAGAAACACCCCCCTAACCCCTACACTGTCCATAAACAACCCCCTACCCCCTACACTGTCCACAAAACAACCCCCTACCCCCTACACTGTCCAGAAACAACCCCCTACCCCTACACTGTCCAGAAACAACCCCCTACACTGTCCAGAAACAACCCCTTACCCCCTACACTGTCCAGAAACAACCCCCCTACCCCCTACACCCTACCCCCTACACTGTCCAGAAACAACCCTCTACCCCTACACTGTCCAGAAACAACCCCCTACCCCCTACACTGTCCAGAAACAACCCCCCTACCCCCTACACTGTCCAGAAACAACCCCCTACCCCCTACACTGTCCAGAAACAACCCCCCTACCCCCTACACTGTCCAGAAACAACCCCCCTACCCCCTACACCCTACCCCCTACACTGTCCAGAAACAACCCCTTTATCCCCTACCCCCTACACTATACCCAACTACAACATTTCCCATCAAGATAGAACTGCCAAAGGGGGAGGAGTTGCAATCTACTGCAGAGATGGCTTGCAAAGTTCTGTCATACTTTCCAGGTCTATGCCCAAACAGTTCGAGCTTCTAATTTTAAAAATTAATCTCTCCAGAAATAAGTCTCTCACTGTTGCCTGCCTGTTTTAGACCCCCCTCAGCTCCCAGCGGTGCCCTGGACACCATATGTGAATTGATTGCCCCCCATCTATCTTCAGAGTTCGTTCTGTTAGGTGACCTAAACAGGGATATGCTTAACACCCCAGCAGTACTACAGTCTAAGCTAGATGCCCTCAATCTCACACAAATTATCAAGAAACCACCAGGTACAACCCTAAATCCGTAAACATGGGCACCCTCATAGATATTATCCTGACAAACTTGCCCTCCAAATACACCTCTGCTGTTTTCAATCAGGATCTCAGCGATCACTGCCTCATTGCCTGCATCCGCTATGGGTCCGCGGTCGAACGACCACCCCTCATCACTGTCAAACGCTCCCTAAAACACTTCTGCGAGCAGGCCTTTCTAATCGAACTGGCCCGGGTATCCTGGGAGGATATTGACCTCATCCCGTCAGTCGAGGATGCCTGGTCGTTCTTTAAAAGTAATTTCCTCACCATCTTAAATAAGCAAGCCTCATTCAAATAATGTAGAACTAAGAACAGATATAGCCCCTTGGTTCACTCCAGACCTGACTGACCTTGACCAGCACAAAAACATCCTGTGGCGAACTGCAATAGCATCGAATAGTCCCCGCGATATGCAACTGTTCAGGGAAGTCAGGAACCAATACACACAGTCAGTCAGGAAAGCAAAGGCTAGATTTTTCAAACAGAAATTTGCATCCTGTAACTCTAACTCCAAAAGGTCTTGGGACACTGTAAAGTCCATGGAGAATAAGAGCACCTCCTCCCAGCTGCCCACTGCACTGAGACTAGGTAACACGGTCACCACCGATAAATCCAACATTTCAATAAGCATTTCTCTACGGCTGGCCATGCTTTCCTCCTGGCTACCCCAACACCGGCCAACAGCTCCGCAACCCCCGCAGCTACTTGCCCGAGCCTCCCCAGCTTCTGCTTCACCCAAATCCAGATAGCAGATGTTCTGAAAGAGCTGCAAAAACTGGACCCGTACAAATCAGCTGGGCTAGACAATCTGGACCCTCTCTTTCTAAAATTATCCGCCGCCATTGTTGCAACTTCTATTACCAGTCTTTTCAACCTCTCTTTCGTATCGTCCGAGATCCCTAAAGATTGGAAAGCTGCCGCGGTCATCCCCCTCTTCAAAAGGGGTGACACTCTAGACCCAAACTGTTATAGACCTATATCCATTCTGCCCTCTAAAGTCTCCGAAAGCCAAGTTAATAAACAGATCACTGACCGTTTCGAATCCCACCGTACCTTCTCCGCTGTGCAATCCGGTTTCCGAGCTGGTCATGGGTGCACCTCAGCCACACTCAAGGTACTAAACGATATCATAACCGCCATCGATAAAAGACAGTAGTGTGTAGCCGTCTTCATCGACCTGGCCAAGGCTTTCGACTCTGTCAATCACCGTATTCTTATCGGCAGACTCAATAGCCTTGGTTTCTCAAATGACTGCCTCGCCTGGTTCACCAACTACTTCGCAGACAGAGTTCAGTGTGTCAAATCGGAGGGCCTCTGGCAGTCTCTATGAGGGTACCACAGGGTTCAATTCTCGGGCCGACTCTTTTCTCTGTATATATCAACGATGTCGCTCTTGCTGCGTGTGATTCCCTGATCCACCTCTAGGCAGACGACACCATTCTGTATACATCTGGCCCTTCTTTGGAAACTGTGTTAACTAACCTCCAAACGAGCTTCAATGCCATACAACACTCCTTCCGTGGCCTCCAACTGCTCTTAAACGCTAATAAAACCAAATGCATGCTTTTCAACCGTTCCCTGCCCGCACCCGCCCAACTAGCATCACTACTCTGGACGGTTCTGACCTAGAATACGTGGACAACTACAAATACCTAGGTGTCTGGCTAGACTGTAAACTCTCCTTTCAGACTCATATCAAACATATCCAATCCAAAATCAAATGTAGAATCGGCTTTCTATTTCGCAACAAAGCTTCCTTCACTCACGTCGCCAAACTTACCCTAGTAAAACTGACTATCCTACCGATCCTCGACTTCAGCGATGTCATCTACAAAATAGCTTACAATGTCCAGAAACACCTACACTGTCCAGAAACAATCCCTTTAGCCCCTACACCCTACACTGTCCAGAAACAATCCCTTTAGCCAATACACCCTACCCCCTACACTGTCCAGAAACAATCCCTTTAGCTCCTACCCCCTACACTGTCCGAAACAATCCCTTTAGCTCCTACCCCCTACACTGTCCGAAACAACCCCTTTAGCTCCTACCCCCTACACTGTCCGAAACAATCCCTTTAGCTCCTACCCCCTACACTGTCCAGAAACAATCCCTTTAGCTCCTACCCCCTACACTGTCCGAAACAATCCCTTTAGCTCCTACCCCCTACACTGTCCGAAACAATCCCTTTAGCTCCTACCCCCTACACTGTCCAGAAACAATCCCTTTAGCTCCTACCCCCTACACTGTCCAGAAACACCTACACTGTCCGAAACAATCCCTTTAGCTCCTACCCCCTACACTGTCCAGAAACACCTACACTGTCCGAAACAATCCCTTTAGCTCCTACCCCCTACACTGTCCGAAACAATCCCTTTAGCTCCTACCCCCTACACTGTCCGAAACAATCCCTTTAGCTCCTACCCCCTACACTGTCCAGAAACAATCCCTTTAGCTCCTACCCCCTACACTGTCCAGAAACACCTACACTGTCCGAAACAATCCCTTTAGCTCCTACCCCCTACACTGTCCGAAACAATCCCTTTAGCTCCTACCCCCTACACTGTCCGAAACAATCCCTTTAGCTCCTACCCCCTACACTGTCCGAAACAATCCCTTTAGCTCCTACCCCCTACACTGTCCGAAACAATCCCTTTAGCTCCTACCCCCTACACTGTCCAGAAACAACCCCTTTAGCTCCTACCCCCTACACTGTCCAGAAACAATCCCTTTACACCCTACACTGTTTCTTTAGCACCTACCCCCTATACCCTACCCCCTACACTGTCCGAAACAATCCCTTTAGCTCCTACCCCCTACACTGTCCGAAACAATCCCTTTAGCTCCTACCCCCTACACTGTCCAGAAACACCTACACTGTCCGAAACAATCCCTTTAGCTCCTACCCCCTACACTGTCCAGAAACAACCCCTTTAGCTCCTACCCCCTACACTGTCCAGAAACAACCCCTTTAGCTCCTACCCCCTACACTGTCCAGAAACAACCCCTTTAGCTCCTACCCCCTACACTGTCCGAAACAACCCCTTTAGCTCCTACCCCCTACACTGTCCGAAACAATCCCTTTAGCTCCTACCCCCTACACTGTCCAGAAACAACCCCTTTAGCTCCTACCCCCTACACTGTCCAGAAACAACCCCTTTAGCTCCTACCCCCTACACTGTCCGAAACAACCCCTTTAGCTCCTACCCCCTACACTGTCCGAAACAATCCCTTTAGCTCCTACCCCCTACACTGTCCGAAACAATCCCTTTAGCTCCTACCCCCTACACTGTCCGAAACAACCCCTTTAGCTCCTACCCCCTACACTGTCCGAAACAATCCCTTTAGCTCCTACCCCCTACACTGTCCGAAACAATCCCTTTAGCTCCTACCCCCTACACTGTCCGAAACAATCCCTTTAGCTCCTACCCCCTACACTGTCCAGAAACAACCCCTTTAGCTCCTACCCCCTACACTGTCCAGAAACAACCCCTTTAGCTCCTACCCCCTACACTGTCCGAAACAACCCCTTTAGCTCCTACCCCCTACACTGTCCGAAACAACCCCT
Organism: Salvelinus namaycush; assembly: GCF_016432855.1. NCBI lineage: Eukaryota > Metazoa > Chordata > Actinopteri > Salmoniformes > Salmonidae > Salvelinus > Salvelinus namaycush. The sequence continues at coordinate 17,685,064 of NC_052307.1, forward strand.
TTAGCTCCTACCCCCTACACTGTCCAGAAACAACCCCTTTAGCTCCTACCCCCTACACTGTCCGAAACAACCCCTTTAGCTCCTACCCCCTACACTGTCCGAAACAACCCCTTTAGCTCCTACCCCCTACACTGTCCGAAACAACCCCTTTAGCTCCTACCCCCTACACTGTCCGAAACAATCCCTTTAGCTCCTACCCCCTACACTGTCCGAAACAACCCCTTTAGCTCCTACCCCCTACACTGTCCGAAACAATCCCTTTAGCTCCTACCCCCTACACTGTCCGAAACAATCCCTTTAGCTCCTACCCCCTACACTGTCCGAAACAACCCCTTTAGCCCCTAACTCCTACCCCCTTGACACTTGTGGAGATCTGAGAGAATGAGACACGGTAATAGCTCCACCCTGCCCTCTAATAGGCTAGTGGAATTTTTTTGCAATATTTTTGTCACACACCTGTCCAATCTTTTCAGATCTCAACAAGTATCTAGGTGATCAGGGCTGTGAATTTAAAGGCACTCTGACATAGTCCAGGACCAACTGGTTTGGCTTTAGGTTCTTTTCCTCTCTTTTCCTTTCAATTTTTTTCCCTCTGCAAGTGTCACATTCATTCAAAACCATTCAAAATCCATTCAAAACATACCCCACTAGCTGTGTTAAGTGCAAGACACAGCAGTGGCTGTCAGTCACATGAATGAACCTCCCCTCAGGTGGTGACAGGGTCTTCAGATCAGGGTCTTCAGGTCAGGGTCTCTTCAGGTCAGGGTCTCTTCAGGTCAGGGTCTTCAGATCAGGGTCTCTTCAGGTCAGGGTCTTCAGATCAGGGTCTCTTCAGGTCAGGGTCTTCAGGTCAGGGTCTCTTCAGGTCAGGGTCTCTTCAGGTCAGGGTCTCTTCAGGTCAGGGTCTTTTCAGGTCAGGGTCTCTTCAGACCAGGGTCTTTTCAGGTCAGGGTCTTCAGATCAGGGTCTTCAGGTCAGGGTCTCTTCAGGTCAGGGTCTCTTCAGGTCAGGGTCTTCAGATCAGGGTCTCTTCAGATCAGGGTCTCTTCAGGTCAATGTTTTCAGGTCAGGGTCTTCAGATCAGGGTCTTCAGGTCAGGGTCTCTTCAGGTCAGGGTCTCTTCAGATCAGGGTCTCTTCAGATCAGGGTCTCTTCAGGTCAGGGTCTTCAGATCAGGGTCTCTTCAGGTCAGGGTCTTCAGATCAGGGTCTCTTCAGGTCTTCAGGTCAGGGTCTCTTCAGGTCAGGGTCTCTTCAGGTCAGGGTCTCTTCAGATCAGGGTCTTCAGATCAGGGTCTCTTCAGATCAGGGTCTCTTCAGGTCAGGGTCTCTTCAGATCAGGGTCTCTTCAGATCAGCGTCTCTTCAGGTCAGGGTCTTCAGATCAGGGTCTCTTCAGATCAGGGTCTCTTCAGATCAGGGTCTCTTCAGGTCAGGGTCTCTTCAGGTCAGGGTCTTTTCAGGTCAGGGTCTCTTCAGATCAGGGTCTCTTCAGGTCAGGGTCTCTTCAGGTCAGGGTCTCTTCAGGTCAGGGTCTTCAGGTCAGGGTCTCTTCAGATCAGGGTCTCTTGTGGAGAGAAACTGCACTTTTATTGTATTTATTTTAGAGCTCATCCTCAATGTTTAGTAGACAGTCCTGCTACACACACAACAATACATATTATTACAACACTTTCCCTGGCACAGAGTGACATTTCACAGGGCATGCCACACGCTCTATGGTAAGTGGATGATGATGGTAATCACATCATATTGTCCTCATATATAGTGAGATGAAATAACAGTCACTGGGTCTCTACTGAATATAAACTTCAGCCTCGATTAGCCCACATGCACTGAACAAACACATCTTTGCTTTGCAATAGCTGATTTACCAGTTCAGTGCACAAGCACAAGTATAATGTCATGTGCATGAAATGCCGGCCACAGTACGCAAATGCACACTCTGGTACATGTAGGTTTTCAAATACATACTTAGTTTATAAAACACATTCATAGCTCAGTTGCACAATATGCTTGGAAAGTCGATTACATCACAATTGTTGAATCATAACCACAACTGGAGACACCTCGTCAAAATGAGGACTTGTATTTTACAAAACAGCATTACGGTAGCTAGCAAAACAGTGTAGGAGCACATGTTATGTAAAAGGCAGGTAGCCTAGCGGTTAAGAGCATGGGGCCAATATCTGAAAAGTCACTGGTTTGAATTCCCGAGCTGACTAGGTGAAAAATCTGTTGATGTGCAAGGCAACCTAGTTGCTCCTGTAAGTCACTCTTGATAAGAGTGTCTGCTAATTACTAAAACATTTTTTTACTAACTGCAAAAAATAAAATTGCTAGCTAGCTAACTTTGAAAACTGTGGGGCATAACAATTTACTTATTTGCAGTTGCTACTGCACCACACTTTGCAAGCAAACGTTGAGATTGAATTCATGGTTGCATGTGTTGTTGTCCTACTTTTTTGTAATTGTAAATCTCTTTAAATTAAACTATATATATATATTTTGGAATGTTTTGTGTCATTTTGTTGTGTGTTCTTTTGTCTCTCCTTTGTTCCTTTGCTATAAAATATTCAAATTTTTATGTGATGATTAGGAACCTTTTTGTGTCTGTGTTGGTGTTTCTCCTTTTCACTGTGCATCCCATGTTTCTTCCTACCATACAGACAAACACACACACAGATAGGGAACTGCATATTCCCACACAGAGGGAGGGGGGAGGGAGGAAGAGAGATGCTGGTCACGGATGTGGGTGTGTAAGTGGATTGATTTGAGCTCTGTGGGGTTTACAGTGTGATTGATGCTCACTCAGATGCATCTCCAGAACACCCAGTTGAATGGAGTCGCTGGAGAACTTAGAGCCAAGAAAATCTGATAGACAAAAGAGTCAACATCTTCCTTAGCTACTGGCACCACTACCTACGCTACTACTACTTTACTATAGTACGTCCTCTATGAAATGGATCATACTGAGGAGAATTGGTTTGTATGTGCTGCCACCTTGGTCTTGCTTGGCTTAGGCTGATGCAGGGTAATGCCAAGCACAGTAGTGTGGTGTTAGCTGTATAAAGCTAGAGCAAGAAAATCCTGTAAGATTTCTGATGATGTGGGACTAACGAGTTTGCATAAAGGAATATAATTGGGAATCCCTTGGATTTGTAGCCTACCGTGTCATCATGACATTCTAATCTACGGTGTTTCACACAGCAGGTTCGGTGCTCTTTCGTTTAGTCAGTGTGTCGATTAAGATACATATTAGTAGCCTTCTACCATGTCGACATCCATAGCGGGTCATGTTGACAACAGGGTAATTACTGCTTGCTGGCCCACTGCCAGCACTGCCCTATAGTGCTATCCCTGAATTATTCTTCTGGCAAGCCGAGAGGTTTCAATCTCTCTCTCCGTGTTTTCCAGCATGAGCGACGCCGTTCCTATTAATCAAACTGACAGGCCTCGGAGTGTTCCTTCCCGAATCCCGTTTGTAAACGCATGGTTCCTACCAGGAATACCTCGTTCCTTTTCCTTATAAAGACTCATGGTGGTGAGGGTGTCTTCCAAAAACGCATGTACTCATCAGCGAGCTGAGCAGTGGGCTTCCGCTGTGCATTGAATCCCGTCAACCTTTTGCTGTTCCCCGTGCAGTAGGGAAATCACCCGACTATCTCTCTCGGCTGGAGGTGTCAGACCTGATCTGCGTCAGGTCTCTGGCTCTCTGCTTGACACTCTTCCTCCCCTGTTGCACATGCTAATGCCCTCACAGGCTCTACACCGCTCCCATATCTTCATTTAGCAGCCGTCTCTTTCGTATCCATGTCATTGATGGTAAATCCACCACAGTGACACTGCTGAAAGAACCACTGTTGGAAAAAGATTTGAATTCAAGTCATCCACAGTGCGTAAGAAAGAGTCTTTGTTCGTTAAAATAAGTCTCTATGACGATAACACCACTACTATGCCTTTGTAAGAATGGCATGTCCTTTATATCTCTGTAGATTACTCCCCTCTTATATGTAAGTCTCAAAGGGGTTATTACATGTCATACCCCCACAATACGGTCTTCATTATGGGCTTGGCTATGGCAGAATCCTTTTCTAAGATGTTTCTCCTCTTTTCTGTGTCACTGGCATCTCTCTCAGATGAATAATTAAATGCAGGATAGGCCTTATATGTTTAATTCCCATTAATGACTGAGTATGAACCACCAGCCCTCAATGTTCCTCCACCTCTCTGGCAATGAGAGGATTCATCTGGCTTTTACTTGATTATGTTGAGGCTGGTTTATCACATTAAGATTTCACGAAGACAGTTTCAGCCGCAAGACAGTTGTTTCCGTCTCTCTGTTGCTTTGTGTGTCATATTGATCGAGGGGTGTGTGTTTTAAACCAAACACACTCCTCAGCCCTGATACAGACAGACAGACAGACAGACAGACAGACAGACAGACAGACAGACAGACAGACAGACAGACAGACAGACAGACAGACAGACAGACAGACAGACAGACAGACAGACTGACTGACTGACTGACTGACTGACTGACTGACTGACTGACTGACTGACTGACTGACTGACTGACTGAAGTGATCAGGGGAAAAATGGATACAGTTAAATATCAGGATATAATTGTTTACAATATCAAAATCAAAATGTTGCGCTAGTCAGCTGTACACCAAAACAACAGTATTTTCCTTCATAGCTTGTTCTCCATCTTCTATTAAATAGTGAGACAGTTCATTTTCTCATGGCCCTCTCTTGTCCCTCTGCAGCAGACATAGTCCAGCAAACCGGGAACATTCCCAGAACATTAGCTAAGATTCCCATCAAGTTCTAGTTAGGGTTTTATCTAACATTAGGATGATAACATCCCAAAAACATTCAAAGAATGTTTTTGATAACAAAATACATTTTTATTCTTGGAACGTTCTAGCATTCACTAAAATGTTGTGCACAACATCTGTAACAACCACCACAGAACATTCCTCAAAGGTTCTCATTAAGTTTCCACGTAATGTAATAACTCAATGTACCAGTAATGTTTTCCCAGCAAACCAAAATTGGTTCTGTGAAAGTTCCCAGAACATTCTTTAGGTACCGGCAAATGTTCACATAACACAAAAACTGTCCAGTCGTGCTGATGATTATAAAACAGTCACCTGATGTTGCAAGAACATTCCCAGAACACATATTGTCTGTTCTTTAAAGGTTCCTAGAATGTTTCATTAGGTTGTGGGAACAGTCTGGTGAAAACATTGTGGGGACATCACAAAAGACATGTTCCCAAAACACAAAAACTGTCCAGTTGTGCGAATGATTCTACAATGTTTCTTTTAGGGTGTAAAAAACATTCACCTGAACACATTTAATCTGTTCTTTAATGGTTCCCAGAATGTTTATTTAGGTTGTGGAAACATTATGGGGATATGACAAGCGATAGGTTCCCAAAACACTAAAATTGTCCAGTTCAGATAATGTTTGTATCAGGTTGCAAAAAACATTCCTTTGATGTTGCAAGAATGTTGACAGAACCGCCTTTTTGAGTTCTTTAAAGGTTCCCAGAATATTTAATTAGGTTATGGGAACAGTGTGGATACATTACAAGAGATAGGTTTCCAAAACATTAAATATGCTCAGTTGTGATGACAGTCATACAATGTTTGTTAGGTTGCACAGGAAATTCCCTTGTTGCAAGAATATTATTGTGATATTCACGAAGGTTGCACAGAACATTCCCACAATGTGCATAAACAATATTCTTGTAATATTCATGAATGTTGCACAGAACATTCCCACAATGTGCATAAACAATATTCTTGTAATATTCATGAAGGTTGCACAGAAAATTCCCGAAATGTTGCATAATGTTCCACAATTTCCAAATAAATATTTTTTTATGACGTCATAGCATATTTGTTTCAGGTTTAACATAATATTCCATTGATTTTCATGCAATACACATGTCTACCTTGTTTTGGAGGTCCTCAGAACATTTCAAGAACATTTAGAAAATTGTATTTTGAAGTTAAACTTAATATTACCACAACATTCTCAGCATGCAAATTTGTATTTACTTAAAGCAGATTGGAATACACCCCCATCATGTTTCTCAACAGATTGAATGGCAATTTGCATTAGAGGATTGCATTGTAGGCCCACTACAGCACTTCCATTTATAGGACTTTTGAACAGCATTCAAACATACAAACATATTTCTTACACTTTCTATGTTGACAATCTGCACATATGGGGTTTGAACCTGAGATGGTTGGTTCCTAAGATAGGTCTTTTATCCTTTTTGCCACCAGGGAATCACACTTACATCTTATTTTTTCAGTATATAGCACATGGCTGTATGGTCATTCAGGAATTCCATGCTTCTTTTTTCAAATCCTTCTTAGACGTAACTAACCCAGAGAAATACTGGTAACTGGGTCATTCAACATCACTTCACCCATCCTCTTTATATGCTGCACATATTTACAAGGTATCCAAGACTGTGCTGATCTAGGATCACTTTTGCTTTTCAGATCACAAAAAATAAAACGGGGGGACGATGTCAAGTGTCTCAAAGTAGGAATTATATTGGGTGCGTTTTTTAAAAAGTGTAAAAAAAATTACACAATGTTTTATTTTTACAGTTAGTCTTAATTCTGCATTCCTGACTGGATTTATAAATCTGGACAAAATAAAGAAATCCTCTCTTTTAGAAGAATGTATTTGAGCCTCAATTTCACTGTTCATTTTTTTTTTAGGAACACGGTTAAAGAATACGTGGGATTGAACCTGCAATCTTTGGATCTGCAACCAGATTGTTAACCCTCTATAATCATCAGCACAACTGGACAACTTTTGTGTTATGAGACATTTGCCGCGACCTAACAAATGTTCTGAGAACTTTCACGGAATTTTTTTGGGTTTCCTGGGATTGACCAATAGGTTTGAAACATCGAATCGCAATAGAATTGCAGTATCGAATATTAATACATATAGAATCTTGAGAATCATAATACATATCATATTCCCGCCTAAGTATCGTGATAATATCATATCTTGAGGTCCCTGGCAATTCCCATCCCTAATAGAAAGAAAGAGAGACAGAGAGGCAGAGAGACAGAGAGATGGATAGAGAGGCAACATAATTAGGTTAAGCAGTAGGAGCAGTGAAGTGGGTCACAGGGCTTGTGTTGAGACTGGTGGAGGGGAGAGAAGAGGAGGCCACCTACAGGCAGGGTCGGCGGGGGGCTGGTGTGAGGGGAGGGTTTGCGGGGGGCTGGTGTGAGGGGAGAGTAGGCCACCTACAGGCAGGGTTGGCGGGGGGCTGGTGTAATGGGAGAGTAGGCCACCTACAGGCAGGGTTGGCGGGGAGCTGGTGTGATGGGAGGGTTGGCGGTGGGGTGGTGTGAGGGGAGAGGAGGCCACCTACAGGCAGGGTTGGCGGGGGGCTGGTGTAATGGGAGAGTAGGCCACCTACAGGCAGGGTTGGCGGGGAGCTGGTGTGATGGGAGGGTTGGCGGTGGGCTGGTGTGAGGGGAGAGGAGGCCACCTACAGGCAGGGTTGGCGGGGGGCTGGTGTGAGGGGAGAGTTGGCAGTGGGCTGGTGTGAGGGGAAATATTTCCCTGCTAAATTAAGAGGAATGTCTTCCTTTCAGCCTGAGCCATTTGGCCGTGAAGAGCATTCTCTTGATTCCTAGTCATGTTGAGTGTTTAAATATGCACTAGCACCATGATCAAAAAGCATCCAATCTCACTTAAAAGGGGTGCTTCTTACTAGTTTATCTCTTCTTCCTCTGCCCTCTCCTCAACGCTTTAGTGTGATGGACGGCTGTCAATGGCCTGTCTTCTTCATCAATCCTAGTCGAGCGACACGTGTCAATCAATAGGCATGAAAGTTCTATCTGCATTTTTGTCCAAATGGAGTTATTGACATAGCCTTGTTCTCTAACTATACAGTACTCTAAATACTCCAATTCATGTTGTTATTGACATATCCTTGTTCTCTACCTATACAGTACTTTAAATACTCCAATTCATGTTCTTAAGCTCAAAAGAATACAAGATAGAAATTGCTTACACCATTCAAACAAATGAGTGTTAAGAACATTAAAGACACTTATCTCAGAATCATCTTTTTGCAGAAACAACCTTATCAAGCTCTTCAAGTGAGACATAATTACTTGCTTCACAAAGACTGTTGACCAATCAGCATTAGAGGTTATAGCATTTCTGAAAAACATGTATGGTGGCCTGTGCGAAACCAATGCACGCACACATCACTACTAAATATATACAGTTGAAGTCAGAAGTTTACATACACTTAGTTTGGAGTCATTCAAATTAATTTTTTCAACCACTCCGCAAATTTCTTGTTAACAAACTATAGTTTAGGCAAGCCGGTTAGGACATTTTCTTTGTGCATGACACAAGTAATTTTTCCAACAATTGTTTACAGACAGATTATTTCACTTATAATTCACTGTATCACAATTCCAGTGGGTCAGAAGTTGACATACACTAAGTTGACTGTGCCTTTAAACAGCTTGGAAAATTCCAGAAAATGATGTCATGGCTTTAGAAGCTTCTGATAGGCTAATTGACATCATTTGAGTCAATTGGAGGTGTATCTGTGGATGTATTTCAAGGCCTACCTTCAAACTCAGTGCCTCTTTCCTTAAGATCATGGGAAAATCAAAAGAAATCAGCTAAGACTTCAGAATAAAAATTGTAGACCTCCACGAGTCTGGTTCATCCTTCGGGAGCAATTTCCAAATGCCTGAAGGTACCACGTTCATCTGTACAAACAATAGTACGCAAGTATAAACACCATGGGACTATGCAGTCGTCATACCGCTCAGGAAGGAGACGCGTTCTGTCTCCGAGAGATGAACGTACATTGGTGCGAAAAGTGCAATCAATCCCAGAACAACAGCAAAGGACCCTGTGAAGAAGCTGGAGGAAACAGGTACAAAAGTATCTATATCCACAGTAAAACGAGTCCTATATCGACATAACCTGAAAGGCTGCCCAGCAAGGAAAAAGACACTGCTCGCAAACCGCCATAAAAAAGCCAGACTACGGTTTGCAACTGCACATGGGGACAAAGATCGTACTTTTTGGAGAAATGTCCTCTGGTCTGATGAAACAAAATAGAACTGTTTGGCCATAATGACCATCGTTATGTTTGGAGGAAAAAGGGGGAGGCTTGCAAGCCGAAGAACACCATCCCAACCGTGAAGCACGGGGGTGGCAGCATCATGTTGTGGGGTGCTTTGCTGCAGGAGGAACTGGTGCACTTCACAAAATAGATTGATGGCATCATGAGAAAGGAAAATTATAGTGATATATTGAAGCAGCATCTCAAGACATCAGTCAGGAAGTTAAAGCTTGGACTTCCAAATGGACAATGACCCCAAGCATACTTCCAAAGTTGTGGCAAAATGGCTTAAGGACAACAAAGTTAAGGTATTGGAGTGGCCATCACACAGCCCTGACCTCAATCCTAAAGAAAATCTGTGGGCAGAACTGAAAAAGCGTGTGCGAGCAAGGAGGCCTACAAACCTGACTCAGTTACACCAGTTCTGTCAGGAGGAATGAGCCAAAATTCACCCAACTTATTGTAGGAAGCTTGTGGAAGGCTACCCGAAACATTTGACCCAAATTAAAGAATTTAAAGGCAATGCTACCAAATACTAATTGAGTGTATGTTAACTTCTGACCCATTGGGAATGTGATGAATTAAATAAAAGCTGAAATAAATCATTCTCTCTATTATTATTCTGGTATTTCACATTCTTAAAATAAAGTGGTGATCCTAACTGACCTAGGACAGGGACTTTTTACTGGGATTAAATGTCAGGAATTGTGAAAAACTGAGTTTAAATGTATTTGGCTAAGGTGTATGTAAACTTCCGTCTTCAACTGTACATGTAATACTAATAGTGAGCACTCAAGCAAACATTTCCCTGTAGGATACAAATGGAGAAGGGGAGGGATGTGTTTCTTACTCCTGCATTAGAGGGAAACCTAAGCCCCTAGTGATGGACACTGATTGTGTGGCATTATGGTCACAAACACAGACATTTAGTGATACAGTGCACGCCTGGCACACACACACATCCTTGACTATAATGTTTTGGTTGAGCAGATGGCTTGCAGGGTTGCTTGTTAGTGTCTCCCATACTGAAATTGCCATAGTCACTTGGACATAGATGGTCCAGTCCAGTCCTGACTCCACAGGTCATCAATAACCTTCACTGGAATAATCTCTCCCTGACCACACACTGGCCTTCACTCATTCCCTAATTCCCTCACTCCCTCACTCACCCCCCCCCCCCCCCCCCCCCCCCCACACACACACACACACACACACACACACACACACACACACACACACACACACACACACACACACACACACACACACACACACACACACACACACACACACAAAGACAACATACACACAACATTAACACACACATTACAATAATCTGTTCTTATACAGGCAATGAAGACTTGGATCGATACCATCACATCTAATTTACTCTCCAATTTCACCTGGAGAAAGGCCTTTCAATTACACACCATGCACTCTCTCACAGATTGACAGATTCATCCATGTAATCTCAGCAGAAAAATAAACGTCCCTTTTTCAGGACCCTGTCTTTCAAAGATAATTCGTAAAAATCCAAATAACATCACAGATCTTCATTGTAAAGGGTTTAAACACTATTTCCCATGCTTGTTCAATGAACCATAAACAATTAATGAACATGCACCTGTGGAACGTTCGTTAAGACAGTAACAGCTTACAGATGGTAGGCAATTAAGGTCACAGTTATAAAAACCTAGGACACTAAAGAGGCCTTTAAACTGACTCTGACAAACAACAAAAGAAAAATTCCCAGGGTCCCTGCTCATCTGCGTGAACGTACCTTAGGCATGCTGCAAGGAGGCATGAGGACTGCAGATGTGGCCAGGGCAATTATTGCAATGTTCGTACTGTGACACGCCTAAGACAGGGAGACAGGACGGACAGACCACGTGTAACAACACCTGCACAGGATCGGTACATCCGAACATCACACCTGCGGGACAGGTACAGGATGGCAACAACAACTGCCCGAGTTTCACCAGGAACGCACAATCCCTCCATCAGTGCTCAGACTGTCCGCAATAGGCTGAGAGAGACTGGACTGAGGGCTTGTAGGCCTGTAGTAAGGCAGGTCCTCACCAGACATCACCGGCAACAACGTCACCTATGGGTACAAACCCACCGTCGCTGGACCAGACAGGACTGGCAAAAAGTGATCTTCACTGACGAGTCGCGGTTTTGTGTCACTAGGGGTGATGGTCGGATTCGCGTTTATTGTCGAAGGAATGAGTGTTACACCGAGGCCTGTACTCTGGAGCGGGATCGATTTGGAGGTGGCGGGTCCGTCATGATCTAGGGCGGTGTATCACATAATCATCGGACTGAGCTTGTTGTCATTGCAGGTAATCTCAACGCTGTGTGTTACAGGGAAGACCTCCTCCTCCCTCATGTGGTACCCTTCCTGCAGGCTCATCCTGACATGACCCTCCAGCATGACAATGCCACCAGCCATACTGCTCGTTCTGTGCGTGATTTCCTGCAAGACAGGAATGTCAGTGTTTTGCCATGGCCAGCGAAGAGCCCGGATCTCAATCCCATTGAGCACCTCTGGGACCTGTTGGATCGGAGGGTGAGGGCTAGGGCTATTCCCGCCAGAAATGTCCGGGAACTTGCAGGTGCCTTGGTGGAAGAGTGGGGTAACATCTCACAGCAAGAACTGGCAAATCTGGTGCAGTCCTTGAGGAGGAGATGCACTGCAATACTTAATGCAGCTGGTGGCCACACCAGATACTGACTGTTACTTTTGATTTTGACCCCCCCCCCTTTTGTTCAGGGACACATTATTACATTTCTGTTAGTCAAATGTCTGTGGAACTTGTTCAGTTTATGTCCCAGTTGTTGAATCTTGTTATGTTCATACAAATAAGTTTGCTGAAAATAAATGCAGTTGACAATAAATGCAATGAATTATACTTGTGAGAAAACATTCCATAACTGCAGGTGGTAGTAAACCACCAACCTTTATACTTGTTCAAACAACACACTTCAGGTAGCAGTATGCACCCTTGCAGTTTGTTTATCAACTCATAGACTTAGTAGAAGTAGAAAATGGAGATGGCCTCAATGGCGCTGCTCACACACACCATGATGGGACAGATACAAAAATATGTCATCTAACAAAGTTGATGGTAGAGCTACACAGGACAAGAGATAACCCTAACACACACATACTGTACCCTCATTTCTCTCACTCCAGGAGATCACACAGCCCATTCCAAGGGGACATGGTGTCATCTCAGTAGCGGAAAAAAAATGAACGAGCTAGCGTCTAAATAAATAATCGAGTTTAATTATTTGCCATTTCACTCGCATCTTTGGTGTCTGAAGGGCTTGTAGAAAAATAGAGAGAAAGAGAGGGAGAGAATGAGAGAGAGAGAGATACTATATTGCATCATAGCCTGAGGGGAGGCGGGAGTGAAAGCCAGCTGAAATCCTGGTGCTCAACCAAATGAAGCCATTTATAGGGGGAGATGGGTTTGGCGATGTGTTGGAGGGGAAAGGGAGAAGGATGGAGGGATTAGAGGAATAGATTTATGACCATGTGGCTGGGGTTCATAGTGCGCTCTGGCATTGCGAGCACGCAGCTCATACATGGAGCTGCAAGGTGCCCTTCACACACATGTCATCATGCGACAAAATCTGGAGGAACTGCCGCATTCCCTCTCTCTTTTACCCTCCCTCTGCTTTCCCTCCCTCCTTCCCGGTCTCCTACTCCCTCTCTCCCACTGTCTTGCTTTGTGCCCTTCTTTTTTCTCTTGCCTAGAGTACTGTACTATACTGTACTATACTGTACTATACTGTACTATACTGTACTGTAGTGTACTATACTGTACTAAACTATACTGTACTATACTGTACTCCACAAAAGGGTCTCCAGTCACTATAGAGCTCTCTCTCTCTCTCTCTCTCTCTCTCTCTCTCTCTCTCTCTCTCTCTCTCTCTCTCTCTCTCTCTCTCTCTCTCTCTCTCTCTCTCTCTCTCTCTCTCTCTCTCTCGCTCTCTCTCTCTCGCTCTCTCTCTCTCTCTCCATTCCATTTTATCTCTCCCCTTCTTTTCTACTGGGACCACACTGCATACAAGCTACATTACAGTGTTTGTTTCCATTCCACAAAGTGAGTCAGCTAGGGAGCATATTGCACAATCCTCTGTTTAGAACTTCATGGAACATCTTAGTCATTTACAGATGCTTTCTAATCCCATGTATCAAAATCACTGCGCTATGACGTGACTGGTTTACTCACAGTGCTAATTATCTCTATGGGTAAAAACACTTAATAAATGTATTCATTCAGCAAGCAAGAAAGAAATAGACTCCTGATGAATAATGATGTACAGATTACATACTGTACATATTATATTCATATCTCCCTCTCACTCTCTCTCTCTCTCTCTCTTCCACTTTCTTTCTTTATTTTCTCTCTCTGTATGTCTCAGATAACCGTTTTTCGGATGGGGTCTGAGGGACACCAGGACATTGACCTGGCCATTCTCACTGCTCTGCTTAAAGGTACTTGTCTGCGTGCGCATGTGAATGCGTTCCTATTCCATGAGTTCCCTTCATTCCCTTAGGGAATTCTCTCTGTTTATCTGTGTACCCTGGGAAGTTAAAATGAGGATATGATATCATTTCAGAAAGCTTTCCTCCTGCTGAGGCCCCAATTACAGTTTTATCTACCAAAGCATATCTCCATGGTCCTTTACAAGGTCCTTTGCAAGGCACGAGGAGGAGATAACCCACACTAGAATACACAAACACAAACACAGGTAACACACACTATGATATACAAACACCACACAGAAAACACACAATACAATCTAAGAAAAAAGGGTTCCAAAGTTTTTTTTTGGCTATTCCCATAGGAGAACCCTTTTTGGTTCCATGTAGAACTCTTTTGGGTTCCATGTAGAACCTTCTGTGGAAATTGTTCGACGTTGAACCCAAAAGGGTTCTACCTGAAACCGAAAGGGTTCTACCTGGAACCAAAAAGGGTTCTTTAAAGGGTTCAACTATGGGGACAGCCAAAGAACCCTTTTAGGTTCTAGATAGCACCTTTTTTCCTAAGAGTTTAGGATACACAAACACAGTTTCTTGTTCTTAGCTCAGGACTATCTTTCTATAGTGGTGCATAAAAATGGCGGCCCCTATGCACTTACCACAAATTCCTTGTTTTCTTCACCATATTGTACATTGCTCTCCATTACTATGTTTTAATTAAACCGAAGAGGTAGATTGTGCAGATTTTTTGGCACATTGAAACATATGACATGCCGTAGTTTAAAAACTCAGGGGATAGTGCTAAAACAAGGACGTCATATCTACATTTTGCCATCTTTAAACTTTTGCCATTGCCCAAATTCAGTTTGAAAACACTCCAACTAGAACCATTTTAACAATACAGAGCAATTTTAGGAAATCGTTTTCTACAGTAGTTTTCCATACACTATATAAACACACTATATAAACAGAGGCCCCTTAAGTCAGACAGTTGGCTTCAGAAGGTAATGAAACAAAAGCCTCATGTTTTTTTACATTTTTAAGTCATTTAGCAGACGCTCTTATCCAGAGCGACTTACATTTTTAATTAGGCAAGTCAGTTAAGAACAAACTCTTATTTTCAATGACGGCCTAGGAACAGTGGGTTAACTGCCTTGTTCAGGGGCAGAACGACAGATTTTTACCTTGTCAGCTCGGGGATTTGAACTTGCAACCTTTCGATTACTAGCCCAACGCTCTAACCACTAGGCTACCCTGCCGCCCCCTCATGTCTCCTACACGCTGCCAAGAAGTAATGCATTTTTGGCAGCCTGTAACAGATGATTTACTCTATGCATCTATCTCACTCACACTCGTTCTTTTTTGCATCTTCTATTCATATTTCTCTGTCCATCTCCCTCTCTGTGAGTGATCTCTCTATCTGACATGGACTGTCACAAGCATGACCAGTAAAGAGTACAGACTTCATTATGCACACTGTGTCTTTTTAGAGCGAGAGTGAGAGAAAGATTGTGTGAGAGATAGTGACACAGGGAAACAGAGAGGGAGAGAGAGGGAAAGAGAGAGAGTAATTGATGAACTATGTCAGAAGGAGTCCATAAACTCCAGCGACTACAGAACTGTGGAGAGCTAAGGGTTATTTAAGTGATAAACGCGAGCAGTCCCTTTTAAAAATACTTATTTATTATACTCCTATTACACTACTCTGCATCTCATTTCCAAGCTCTGTTAAAGCATCTCATTACCAAGCTTTGTTAAAGCATCTCATTACCAAGCTCTGTAAAGCATCTCAATCACTAGGGGTGGCAGATAGCCTAGTGGTTAGTGTGTTGGACTAGTGAAAGGTTGCAAGATCAAATCCCCGAGCTGACAAGGTGAAAATCTGTAGTTCGGCCTCTGAACAAGGCAGTTAACCCACTGTTCCTAGGCTGTCATTGAAAATAAGAATTTGTTCTTAACTGACTTGCCTACTTAAATAAAGGTAAAATTACCAAGCTCTGTTTAAGCTCCCATTCTTAAGCCTGTACAATATCTCTGCTGGCCAACTGAGTCTGTGAGTCTGCCAAGTACAACTGTCTGTCATCATAAAAGGTGTGCAGACTCAACCTTTCCTCCTGTCAGCGTTTGAGTTTTCAAACTACTGGTTAAAGTGCTTTTTGCAAAACAATTTATCACGCAGACCACTTGACAAATATGCTTTCTCAAAAAGAAAGTAAGTGGTAGGTGTCGGAGGACAAGAACAACTACATTCAGCTGTCCTTTAAGAACAACCGCACAAATACAGCAATCTCCTTTCTGCTTGCTAAACAATGATGTTTTTGCCCTTCCAATAAAAAATAAGTAAATACCTCCATCCACCTCCAGCAAGAGAAGTAAATGTATGAGCTTGAGATTGTAGTCGGTGACCTCAGACTGACTGATCTAAAAATCCCCTTGCATCCTAAAAAACAACAATATGTAGATCAAGTGAAAACAAGTGATGCTCTCTGTTCTTCCTCCTAGGAGCCAACGCATCGGCTCCTGACCAGCTCAGCCTGGCCCTGGCCTGGAACCGAGTGGACATCGCCCGCAGTCAGATCTTCATCTACGGACAACAGTGGCCTGTAAGACTCAGCCTCACTTCCTACTTTACAGTATAGACTACAGCACTGTGCAATGGATCAGGAAGTTATTGTACTTAGAGTTTAGGGAGCGTTTAGTTCTATATTACCCACAGCAGTGGCATGAAAGATCCAGCCTATAACTTATCACTTCCTTGTTTACAATATAGACTACAGACAGCACTCTCCAAGTGAAAATGTGAACATATCCTCTATCCATCAGGATTTAGGTTGCATTTCTCGATGGTTAACCCTGAGTTGACTGACTGACTGTGCCTTCTCTGTGTGTACGGTAGGTGGGTTCTCTGGAGCAGTCTATGCTGGATGCCCTGGTGCTGGACAGAGTGGACTTCGTCAAGCTGCTGATCGAGAACGGAGTGAGCATGCATCGCTTCCTCACTCTCTCCAGACTGGAGGAGCTCTACAACACGGTACTACACTGCACGGCGGACAGCGCTGAACTCTGTATTTCAATCCAGTGTTTTTGTAACTGCTCCAACCTCTGGTGTATGTAGAACACAAGTTGTATATTACTATTACTTTTATACTCTCTCCTGGTGAGTCTGTTAGAATAATGAAATGGTAACTCTGCACTGTATCCCTCCTATGTATTCATTCCTAAAGCCTTTATAACAGCTACATAAGACATTGTAGCATCCGTCGTAGGCGGTTATTATCAACAATGACATAATACTATACCTACAGTGTGGTACTTTATTCAAGTGAGCCATGTGTCATAGCTCTACAACGTGCTGGAGGCCGTGGCTGTGGACTAAACTCTGCTTCTGTTTGCTTTGTCAGAGGCATGGACCATCCAACACTCTATACCACCTGGTCAGAGACGTCAAAAAGGTACGCTTATCGTGTACAGTAAGTGTGTGTGACTGCGTAGGCGTTTGTGGGAATGTTTGCTTGTGTGTGAAAGCAAGTCCAGCAAATGTCTTATTTGTCTAGACTTGTCTTGCTTTTGTTTGAGTGTGTGTAGCTCTGTAGATTGCTATTGTTGCTAACTGCGCATCTAGGAGACGGCTTTTCTCCTTTTCAGCTGGGGTTACAGCAGTGGCTGCGTAGAGCTGTCTCTGTATTTTGTCTGTCTCTACCAGTGGAGGCTGGTGGGAGGAGCTATAGGCGGACTGGCTCATTGTAATGTCTGGAATGGAATTAATGTAATGGAGTCAAACGTGGTTTTCATATGTTTGATGTGTTTGATACTGTTCCATTTATGACCATTCTAGCCATTACAATGAGCCTGTCCTCCTATAGCTCCTCCCACCAGCCTTCACTGGTCTCTACCCCTCCCATCACTCTTTCTTTTGCTCTGTACACACTCACTGCCGTACAAATCCAATCCATTATTACTCCATTTGGGTCCAATGTGTATTATGTATCCATATGCACACTAACCCTGCATTGTTCGAACGTACAGTAGTCTTGCATCTCTGACATTAAACCAGGGGAAAAGCACTCCTCAAAGCAAATGTGCACAGTATTCCAGGCTACTTCCAATTGTAGCTGTCACAGTTCACTTAGCCTTGACACAATTATTTAAAATGAGCTACCATTATGTATTACTATCTTTCTGCAATTGACACCAAATTGGGTGTCTCGTTGAGGAGTGAGTGTGTACAACATGCCATTCATTATGGAGAGTTAGTCTGAGATTAGACTGTTGACTGTATATGAAGCATTACTTTTTCTACTACTCTCTGCCTGTGTCTGTCTTGCTTGTGCCTTAGCCCTCTAATACTGATACCTCATTCTATTCTATAATATACAAAAGCCACTAATATTTTACAATAACTTTCATGAACAAGCCTTTATGCTTGTAATTGCTTGCATTATAAATGTTATACATGTTTATGATTTGTAAGGCTAATAATACTAATGGCTTATAAATGTATATAAATGTGTATAATGTTTACAGATAGTGGACTGCTATTAATAGTTTATAAACATTTTATAAATTTTATGTCATACAAATTATGACAATGTTACCCAAAATCCTTTAGATAATTCTATGACAGAACTACAGTACCATGTAACAAAACAATTGTACAAAAATGTTCTTCCTTAACTTGAGATGATGACCCATTACGCTCTTGATCTTCCTCCAGTGAAAGCTCAAAGAAGGTCATAGGTCAGCAGCATCTGTATTTAGTTCTGATTAATAGAATCATAGTTGATTACAGTAATATGTGCTCCTATGGGAGAGCTGTAGAGGTTACTGGAAGTCATGGTGTAATCATCCCTCATTTAAAAGTTCCCATAACCCCGTTAGCTCTGTAGGCAGGGTGAGGACTGTACAGGCACTTCGGAGGATTGGACTAATGAGTCTTGTGCACACACACATGCTCAACACACATAACTAAGCAACACGCACACACACGCACGCATACACACATATACCAATAAATGGATATTGGAATATACAGTACCAATCAAAAGTTTGGACACACCTACTCATTCAAGGGTCTTTCTTTATTTTTTACTATTTTCTACATTGTAGAATAATAATGAAGACATCAAAACTATGAAATAACACATATGGAATCATGAAGTAACCAAAAAAGTTTAAAACAAATGAAAATATATTTTATATTTGAGATTCTTCAAAGTAGACACCCTTTGCCTTGATGACAGATTTGCACACTGCTGGCATTCTCTCAGCCAGCTTCACCTGGAATGCTTTTCCAACAGTCTTGAAGGAGTTCCCACATATCCTGAGCACTTGTTGGCTGCTTTTCCTTCACTCTGCAGTCCATCTCATCCCAAACCATCTCAATTGGGTTGAGGTCAGGTGATTGTGGAGGCCAGGCAATCTGATCCAGCCCTCCATCACAATCCTTCTTGGTAAAATAGCCCTTGCACAGCCTGGAGGTGAGTTTCAGGTCATTGTCCTGTTGAAAAACAAATGATAGTCCCCTTAAGCACAAACCAGATGGGATGGCATATCGCTGCAGAATGCTGTGGTAGCCATGCTGGTTAAGTGTGCCTTGAATTTTAAATAAATCACAGACATTGTCACCAGCAAAGCACCTCCACACATCACACCTCCTCCTCCATGCTTCACGGTGGGAATCACATATGCAGAGATCATCCTTTCACCTACTGTCACGCCCTGACTTTAGTTATATTTGTTTTCTTTATTTTTTGGTTAGGTCAGGGTGTGACAAGGGTGGTTTGTTTAGTTTTTGTCTTGTCTAGGGTTTTTGTTTATCTATGGGGATTTTGTATGGTCTAGGGGTATGTAGGTTTCTGGTGGCCTGAATTGGTTCCCAATCAGAGACAGCTGTTTCTCATTGTCTCTGATTGGGGAGCCTATTTAGGTTGCCATTTTCCATGTTGGTTTTGTGGGTAGTTGTTTTCTGTTTTGTGTTGCTGCACCAGACAGGACTGTTTTGTTTCGTTCATTCTCTTTGTTATTTTGTTTAGTGTTCTGTTTTAATAAATTAACATGAACACTTACCACGCTGCGCTTTGGTCCGATGATTCCTCATCTTCAGACGACGAACGTTACACCTACTCTGCGTCTCACAAAGACATGGCGGTTGGAACCAAAAATCTCAAATTTGGACTCATCAGACCACAGATTTCTAATGTCCATTGCTCATGTTTCTTGGCCCAAGCAAGTCTCTTCTTCTTATTGATGTCGTTTAGCAGTGTTCTTATTTTGCAGCAATTCGACCATGAAGGCCTGATTCAAGCAGTCTCCTCTGAACAGTTGATGTTGAGATGTGTCTGTTACTTGAACTCTGTGAAGCATTTATTTGGGCTTTAATTTCTGAGGCTGGTATCTCTAATGAACTTATCCTGTGCAGCAGAGGTAACTCTGGGTCTTCCATTCCTGTGGCGGTCCTCATGAGAGCCAGTTTCATCATAGCGGTTGATTTTCGCGACTGCACTTGAAGAAACTTTCAAAGTTCTTGACATTTTCCGGATTGACGGACCTTAATATCTTAAAGTAATGATGGACTGTCAATTCTCTTTGCTTATTTGAGCTGTTCTTGCCATAATATGGACTTGGTCTTTTACCAAATAGGGCTATCTTTTGTATACCACTCCTACCTTGTCACAACACAAGAGATTGGCTCAAACGCATTAAGAAGGAAAGAAATTCCACAAATTAACTTTTAACATGGCACACCTGTTATTTGAAATGCATTCCAGGTGACTACCTCATGAAGATGGTTGAGAGAATGCCAAGAGTGTGCAAATCTGTCATCAAGGCAAAGGGTGGCTACTTTGAAGAATCTCAAATATTATTTATTTTTATTTTTAATTACACTTTTTGGTTAATAGATGATTCCATATGTGTTATTTCATAGTTTTGATGTCTTCACTATTATTCTACAATGTAGAAAATAGTAAAAATAAAGAAAAACCCTGGAATGAGTAGGTGTGTCCAAACTTTTGACTGGTACTGTATATACTATCTATTAATTATTTATATTTTATCAAATTAAAACGTATGATAAAGCTCACACAAACATATTTAACCATAGAGCATGGCGGTTTAGGCTTTTGCCCAATATCTGTGTTTTTATTCTCTTCCTCTTGTCTTGCTGTGTGAAGGTGTGGTATTGAGTGTGTGGAATTGGTGTGCAGTATAGTCGGATGCATTGCTTTAACCAGGAAGGCCCAAACATTCTGTCCTCTTCCCCTGTTCTCTCTCTGGAGGAAATCTTAGACTATCATTGGCTATGTCATGATTCTCCACACATTATGGATTTAAAAGCATTGAATTGGTGTAAGCATCGGATGAAGGGACACCATCTTTAAGTCCATGAGAGGGAGTGTGCAACTGCTATTGGCTTTAGTGTGTAACTTTGGCACCTGAACTCTAACCCTTGGATCCTCTGGTGCTGGAATAAGTCAACCTGACATTACTTGGAGTGATGAAACTAGCTGACATCTCTTGGCTTACTGCATGACTGCAGTTGTGTACAGGCTTTCGTACCTATTATCATAAAGCAAGTTGAGGTGTTACAGCTTTTTACAACAAAACTTAATCAGTTAGTTGACATATATAGCGTGGTTCCAAATAAAATATATAACATTTTACTTGTTAAACAAAATCTATTTCCCTGAGCAACTGTATTATTATAAAATAATATTAAATATTTTTTGTTGTTGCATACAATATAGTTTAGAAAGTAATTTTTGCTCATCTTTATCAAAGGTGTCAATCATTTGTACAATGGCCCCAATGCAAACAATTGAAGATTAAGGAGAAGGGCACTGCAAGTTCTATCATAATAATGATGCTGTATCGGAGGTGTTAACCTTGTTAAAACTGACACACCCAGGGGGACATTTTGTGAAAAAACCACACCTGCCTACAAAATGCAGAGTTAAACATTCTGAGTGAATCTGTAGTGTGCTTTTCCTTTATCTACAATTGATTGACTGTGGGGCCTATACTTCATCAATATGATTGCCGCTACTGTGTACAACCGTATGAGCGTGTAAGCAGACACGGTAAACAAATATAATTTGTTTTCGTTCAACTACTTTAGATGTGTTTGACTGAGCTTGTTTGGTGCAATGGGACCAATACAATAGCTAGTTCCATAAGGGCAAACCCTGCCCATATGGAATTTCAGACATGCTTGATTTAACTCTCAAAATATTTGACAGGAAATAAATACTATTTGTATTCAGGTCTCGGCATCATAAGACTGTGTAAGTGCACCTCCAGAACCCCAGAGTGATGGTGAGGTCAGCTCACTCATTGTAGGGATAGTTTGTTTGAAGGGAACAGCAGGGCAGTACTCTGACATGGTAATAGATGTAGCCAATAATGTAGCCAACATGGGATACAGTATGTTCACCCAGCAAGGTTTAGAACGTTCTATGTAGAGGACGGGGAACAGTATAGTGCTGCGTTTAATCGGAACTTGTGTGAAAAAACACAAGCGCATCCTGCTTTGGAGTTCTCCCACTTCAAAGGGTTGCCTCTGAGCTTCGGCTGGATAACTGAGGCTTTACTGGGATAACAGAAACAAGATAGATTACGTTTTGATGGGGCATATAGGGAGCTTCCCACTGAAGTAACCAGGGGCAGTGGATGAGATGGTTTTAAAGCATCCGTAGATGTATGATAATTTGCCCAGCTCTAAGGAGCCCAACCTCCCTATTTTTCCCGCCCACCGGCCTCCACTGGTTTGGACCGAATGGCCTCCTGGTAATTACAGCCGGCTCATAGAGCTCTGCTTTCTAGCTGAAGTGGATGATGAAGGCCTATTTCTATCAAGACACGTCTCTCATTTGTTCTCCTTTTATCCTCATCTTCAGACTTCTGGTTGTCTCTCTCTTCCAGCACTGAACCCCTGATAAGATCTGGTCATATATTACATATGCAAATTAGTACATAGCAATCAGACAAATTAAGTAAGCATTGATCTGATTTTTAGATTTTTCCATTTCCTCAAGATTTGTCTTTTTCCATCTTCTCCTTAACCTTTTCCCTATTTTCATGGTCTCCCTCTTCCTCCTACCTCATTGACTCCTCCACCCCTCTCCTCTCAGAGTACAGTATACTGATGTCAATCTCAGTGCTGTTGAAATAAGCTAAGTTAAACTGAGCTAAGTTAAGATAATTAAGCTAAGCTAAACTGCTAAATTAAGCTAAGCTAACTTCATTTAAATTAGATTAGGTTATAAGCTCTGTGATCTTATCTGGGGGTCTGTGTCTCCCATCTCTCCTTGGCCTTGTGCTGTATACTCACTGACCTTGTGTGCTCTTTCCAAGCAAGAATATCCAGGGTTCAGTTGGATCTACTTCAAGGTGAATCAACTAATCACGTATTCTTTTTAGCACAAAACAAATGTGTGTGGATGTGTGACGTGAAGTGTGTATGATTTGTGTGGGGTGTTTCCTCTTCCTTTCACCTTCTTATGCTCAACTGTCGTGGGAGTGGGCGGCGTTGTCTCACCAATTTCTCGGTCCCCAGGGTAACCTCCCACCAGATTACCGCATTAGTCTCATTGACATTGGATTGGTCATCGAGTACTTGATGGGCGGAGCTTACCGATGCAACTACACCAGGAAGAGGTTTAGAACGCTGTATCATAACCTCTTTGGACCCAAACGAGTGAGTGGCTGACCAGCTTTACACTTTCCTATTCTGCAAATGAAACAGTGCCTTCAGAAAGTATTCACACCCCTATACTTTTTCCACATGTAGTTGTGCTACAGCCTGAGTTTAAAATGTATTAAATTAAGATTATTTTGTCACTGGCCTACAACCCATGATGTTAAAGTGGAATTAATTAAAATAAAAGATCATGAAAAGCTAAAATGTCTTGAGTCAACAGAGTTAAAGATAAGATTAAAAAATGTAATAAAAAATAGAAATAGTAACACAAGGAATAAATAAACAGTGAATAACGAATAAAAATAACAAGTAAAAATAACATGGCTATATACAGGAAGTAGAAAATAACATGGCTATATATAGGGAGTAGAAAATAACATGGCTATATACAGAGAGTACCAGTACCAAGTCGATGTGCAGGTGTACGAGGTAATTGAGGTAGCTATGTACTGTACATATAGGTAGGGGTAAAGTGACTAGGCAACTGGATAGATAATAGACAGTAGCAGCAGCGTATGTCATGAGTGTGAATGTGTGTGTGTGTATGTAGAGTCCAGTGTGTGTGCATGGAGTCAATGCAAGGGAGTTAGTGCAAAAAAGGGTCAATGCAGGTAGTCCAGGTAGCCATTTGATTAGCTATTTATGTCCTGAATACAAAGCATTATGTTTGGGGCCAATAATCCAACACAGCACATCACTGAGTACCACTCTTCATATTTTCAAGCATGGTGGTGGCTGCATCATGTTATGGGTATGATTGTCATTGGCAAGGACTAGGGAGTTTTTTATGATAAAAAGAAACAGAATTGAGCTAAGCACAGGTAAAATCCTGGAGGAAAACCTGGTCCAGTCTTCTTTCTAACAGACACTGGGAGAAAAAAATACATCTTTCAGCAGGACAATAACCTAAAACACAAGGCCAAATATACACTGGAGTTGCTTACCAATACAACACTGAATGCTCCTGAGTGGCCTAGTTACAGTTTTGACTTAAATCGTCTTGAAAATCTATGGCGAGACCTAAAATGTCTGTCTAGCAATCATCAACAACCAATTTAAAGAATAGCGTGCAAATATTGTTCAATCCAGGTGTGCAAAGCTCTTAGAGACTTACCCAGAAAGACACATTTGTAAATGCTGCCAAAGGGGATTCTAACATGTATTGACTCAGGAAGTCGAATATTTATCTAATCAAGACATATTAGTGTTTTATTTTACATTTATTTTTTCTTCCACTTTGACATTACAGAGTATTTTGTGTAAATCGTTGACAAAAAAATCACAATGAAATCCATTTTAATCCCATTTTTTCTAACACAACAAAATGTGGAAAAAGTAAAGGGGAGTGAATACTTATTGAAGGCACAGTATGTGCATATATGTCAATGACTGTATACATAGTAAGTGGACAAAGCCATCGATCACGTGACACCATTCATTCCTATGTGGGGACTCAATAGCGCATTGAAGCCAAATGAAGTCGGTTAAGATAGCGTCTCATGGAGACATAACATACACAGTTTGAGCTACTCCAGGAAGTGACGTTACAGGCTAGCTCAGTGCTGCTCCCTCTCATTGATTAACTCAAGTTGAAGGCTGACCGGGGTACTGCAAGGTGCCATTAGCAACTCAATTATCCTTATCACCTCTTCTGTGTGCGATTGTAAAATAATCGGTTAAAGGACATACATCTGGTGTATTGGAAGCAATTATTGGCATCATGATTGTCATCAAAAAAGAATCATATTTACACAAAGTTTGACCACGAAGATTAAACTTTTTCCATTCACTATAATTGAGGATCCTGTTTTCTGCTAACAATGTCTGCAGTACCGCGGTCGGCCTTGAACTTCCGTAGCTTCAATGAGTGGGGGCAGTTGTTGTCCCCGATGTTTACATGTCTACTTGTCTCTGTGGGCTCAATTTAATCAAACCTGCATTGCGGTATTTATGCAGTAGCTCTTTTTCCCATGTTCAAATAAACTAACTGACTGGTCTTAGGTACTATATACAAACCTACAACTACTAACCTGGTGGACTCACTTCAGGTATGCTTTCAGTTTTCAGAAGAAGAAGAGAAACATGTGTCCATGTGGGATGACGTTTGTAAAGAAATACACTGTGTTGATATTGCTATGGCAGGTTTAATTCCAGCCCATGTGTCTGTGTCTTTGTGTATGTGTGATGGATATGAGGCTGAACTGAATGTTTGTGTGTGTGAGCTGTGAGGGTATGATACGCAATGTGTGGGATTAGGTTTTGACTAACGGTAGTGGGTTGTGTGGTGCTTTTTGTCAGTTTATTCGGGTCTGAATGCAGGGTATGGGATGGTTTGTCGTCTGTTCAGACTGAACAGTTAAAGAAGGTACTGCTGTGTTGACAGGTGCTCTGTAGTAACAGTAACACAAACTGACTAGCCAACTGAAAGCCAACCCGAGCCTCACTTTTGGAGTGATGGAAATTTGGTACTTAATTAACCTGTTTTTTGTGTGATCAAAGGTTCTGTAAATGAATATGAATAAATATGCAGTCCCTCTGAATGCAGGATGTACATGCATGTCACTCTAACTCAAACCTGCACTAGGGATACGGCCTCATTTTCTCCCTCTGCGTGCATCTCTCACACACTACTAATAGAAAGCAGTGCTGAACTGCACTACATTATACTGTTAGGAAATATGGCTGTGAGATAGAAAGGAGATATTTTATTGTTGATTGTGCTGTTTCAAGGCCTCCTTCAAGACAAGGCTCCTTAAAGAACAGTGAAACAGTCCACGATAGAAGGATTATTGTGTAGAGCAGGATTTTCCAACCCTGTTCCTGGAGAGCTACCGTCCTATAGGTTTTCACTCCGACCCTGTTCCTGGAGAGCTACCGTCCTACAGGTTTTCACTCCGACCCTGTTTCTGGAGAGCTACCGTCGTATAGGTTTTCACTCTGACCCTGTTCCTGGAGAGCTACCGTCCTATAGGTTTTCACTCCGACCCTGTTCCTGGAGAGCTACCGTCCTATAGGTTTTCACTCTGACCCTGTTCCTGGAGAGCTACCGTCCTACAGGTTTTCACTCCGACCCTGTTTCTGGAGATCTACCGTCGTATAGGTTTTCACTCTGACCCTGTTCCTGGAGAGCTACCGTCCTATAGGTTTTCACTCCAACCCTGTTCCTGGAGAGCTACCGTCCTATAGGTTTTCACTCCAACCCTGTTCCTGGAGAGCTACCGTCCTATAGGTTTTCACTCCAACCCTGTTCCTGGAGAGCTACCGTCCTATAGGTTTTCACTCCAACCCTGTTCCTGGAGAGCTACCGTCCTATAGGTTTTCACTCCAACCCTGTTCCTGGAGAGCTACCGTCCTATAGGTTTTCACTCCGACCCTGTTCCTGGAGAGCTACCGTCCTATAGGTTTTCACTCTGACCCTGTTCCTGGAGAGCTACCATCCTATAGGTTTTCATTCTGTTTTCACAGCTGGTTGATAAACTGAACCAGGTCAGTTAAAACTGGGGTTAGAGCGAAAACGTACAGGAGGGTAGCTCTCCAGGAACAGGGTTAGAGTGAAAACGTACAGGAGGGTAGCTCTCCAGGAATAGGGTTGGAGAGCCCTGGTGTAGAGCAATGTCTATTCCAGCAGTGAGTGTGTGTGTGTGTGTGTGTGTGTGTGTGTGTGTGTGTGTGTGTGTGTGTGTGTGTGTGTGTGTGTGTGTGTGTGTGTGTGTGTGTGTGTGTGTGTGTGTGTGTACGATAGAGTAAAAAGAGATGGCAAAAGTGAAGGATAGAAAAAGAGAGACAGAGGATGCAATAAGAAGAGGTAGCCATCTAACTTATCTTTGATCTGTTTTGAAAAGATTTGGGCACACTGACAGTCTCATGTAAGATAAAACAGCAGTGGGAAAGCTGGCACGCACACACACAAACACAGACACACACACAGTGGTAGGAACACAGCCCTGAAATAGATGCAGATATCAACATCCCCACAGGAGGCCTGAGTTATTTTACCAGCAGTTGGAGAAGTAGATCACATGATGGCTGATGAATACATAATTCATACACAGCCTGCTTTAATACGCCTTAGAGGGCCTGCCGCTGCATGGAACTCCACTTAGCCAGCCTCGCCCTCACACACACAAACACACACAGATGAAAGAGAGCAGGTTACAGTAACAGGTTACTTCACTGAAGAAAAATAGAAATGCAACATGTAAATGTTGGTCCCATGTTTCATGAGCTGAAATAAAAAAATCCCCAAAATCTATGCACAAAAAGCAGATTTTTTTCTCAAATATTGTGTACACATGTGTTTACATCCCTGTTAGTGAGCATTTCTCCTTTGCCAAGATAGTCCATCCACCTGACAGGTGTGGAATATCAAGAAGCTGATTAAACATTATGATATTACACAGGTGCACCTTGTGCTGGAGACAATTAAAGGTCTCTTTAAAATGTGCAATTTAGTCATACAACACCATTCCACAGATGTCTCAAGTTTTAAGGGAATGTTAATTTCTCTACCATTAGCTGCCTCCAATGTTGTTTTAGAGAAATTGGAAGTACGTCCAATCGGCCTTACAACCACAGACCACGTGTAACCACGCCAGCCCAGGACCTCCACATCTGGATTCTTCACCTGTGGGATCGTCTGAAGGGGGGTGCACTGAGGAGTATTTCTGTCTGTAATAAAGCCATTTTGTGGCGAAAAACTCATTTGGATTGGCTGGGCCTGGCTCCCCAGTGGATGCCATCCAAGGCCCACCCATGGCTGCACCCCTGCTCAGTCATGTGAAATCCATAAATTAGGGCCATAACAAATGTATTTCAATTGACTGATTTCGTTGTATGAACTGTAACTTAGTAAAATCTTTGAAATTGCGGCGTGTTGCATTTATATTTTTGTTCAGTATATCTAAAGACAACTGTTGATCTAGGTTAATGGTTCAAATCTATCTGGAACAGGTTACTGTCTGGTCTAGAACAAGTTACTGTTAATCTAGAACAGGTTACTGTCTGGTCTAGAACAAGTTACTGTTAATCTAGAACAGGTTACTGTTAATCTAGAACAGGTTACTGTCTGGTCTAGAACAAGTTACTGTTAACTTTTTATGGCTGCAGGGGCAGTATTGAGTCGCTCTGTTTAAGGTGCCCATTTCAAACGGCCTCGTACTCAATTCTTGCTCGTACAATATGCATATTATTGTTATTATTGGATAGAAAACACTCTCTAGTTTCTATAGCCGTTTGAATTATGTCTCTGAGTGGAACAGAACTCATTCTACAGCACTTTTCCTGATATGGAGTGAGATTTCAGAAATCTTGGCCCCTGCTCCCAGGTCAGTTCATAAGTCCCTGTGAATGCTATGATGCTACAAACACTGCCTACGCCTTCCTCTAGATGTCAGTAAGAGGTGACAATTTGAATGGAGTCGATTGCGCAATCAGGGCCTGTATAAAAGCCCAAAGACCGGATGTACCGTTCTTTTCCTGCTGCGCCTGACGCACGATGTACGTCGGACCTGCTCTCTTTCCAAGCTTGGGTTTAGCCAGTAATATTTCGCCGGTCATGTTTTTACTCGTTATAGGTGTTAAAAACATCATAAGGTAGTTAATTTAAACCGTTTTATAGCAATTTATATCCGTTTAGTGCGATTTTGAGGCATTGCTTTGTGTTGCACTTTGAAGCGCCGGGCACATTTCGGGGTCCCGGTCGAACGTTAGTGGGCATTTCGACGGACAAGAGGACATCTTTCGACCAAAAGAAGATTAGACCCAAGAAAGGATACATTGCCCAAGATTCTGATGGAAGATCACCTCATAGTAAGAAATATTTAAGATGATAAATCGTTGTTCTGTCGAAAAATTTTAAACGCATATTCCGCCATTTTCTTTGGTATAGCTTCGCTTGGCGAACCCTGTATTGCACAGTAAGGATAATTTTAGAAATGTAATTCAGCGATTGCATTAAGAACTAATTTGTCTTTCGATAGCTGTCCAACTTATATTTTTTTAGTCAAGTTTATGAATAGTTAATCATGAGACAAGATCACTGCTAAAGATGGCGCCCGACATTTTCAGGCTAGTTTTGCTAGTATTGGCATTGTATAACCACGTTTTTTTGTGGCTAAATATGCACATTTTCGAACAAACTCTATATGTATGTTGTAATATGATGTTACAGGAGTGTCATCGGAAGAATTCTGAGAAGGTTAGTGAAAAAATTAATGTATTTTGGCGATGATTACGTTATCGCTCTCTTTGGCTTGAATCAATGCTCGGGTAACGTTTGCACATGTGGTATGCTAATATAACGATTTATTGTGTTTTCGCTGTAAAACACTTAGAACATCTGAAATATTGTCTGAATTCACAAGATCTGTGTCTTTCCATTGCTGTGAGCTGTGTATTTTTAAGAAATGTTTTATGATTAGTAATTAGGTAATTCTCGTTGCTCTCTGTATTTATTCTAGTCGAGTTGTGATGGTGGGTGCAATTGTAAACTATGATTTATACCTGAAATATGCACATTTTTCTAACAAAACCTATCCTATACAATAAATATGTTATCAGACTGTCATCTGATGAGGTTTTTTCTTGGTTAGTGGCTATCAATATCTTTATTTGGCCGAATTGGTGATAGCACCTGATGGAGTAAGAAACTGATGGAGTTAGAAAAGTGGTGTCTTTTGCTAACGTGGTTAGCTAATAGATTTACATATTTTGTCTTCCCTGTAAAACATTTTAAAAATCTGAAATGGTGGCTTTATTCACAAGATCTGTATCTTTCATTTGGTGTCTTGGACTTGTTAATGTGTGAAAGTTAAATATTTAAAAAAAATATTTTTTTGAATTTCGCGCCCTGCACTTTGAGCTGGATGTTGTCATAGGTGTACCGACCTCGGGCTTGCAGCCATAAGAGGTTTTAATCTAGAACAGGTTACTGTTAATCTAGAACAGGTTAATGTTGATCAAGAACAGGTTACTGTCTGGTCTAGAACAAGTTACTGTTAATCTAGAACAGGTTAATGTTGATCTAGAACAGGTTACTGTTAATCTAGAACAGGTTAATGTTGATCTAGAACAGGTTACTGTCTGGTCTAGAACAGGTTAATGTTGATCTAGAACAGGTTACTGTCTGGTCTAGAACAGGTTAATGTTGATCTAGAACAGGTTACTGTTAATCTAGAACAGGTTAATGTTGATCAAGAACAGGTTACTGTCTGGTCTACAACAGGTTACTGTTGATCTGGAACAGGACAGCTGTATTATTTAGTTAATGCATATATTTCTGTATTTGAACATCTGGTTTATTGAGTGTGTGTACATTTGTCTGTCTGTGTCACTTTATGTGTGTGCATATTTTAAATGTGAAACATTTCCCTTGAGGGTGTTGATTTCTCTATAACCATGTTTTTGTTAACTTTCCAGCCCAAAGCCCTGAAACTGCTGGGGATGGAGGTGAGTTCCGGATCACAATGTCGTTATGATTCGTTTACAGTTCAGCCTGGTCTCATAGACTAGACGTAACATAGTAAAAGTAAATCCAGGACACTCAAATTAGTATGATATGTTACGCTTGGTGTGGTCACATAAACCGAAAGGAGGGTGGTTGGTCAGGGTGGATGGGTGGACGTATAACACAAATGTCTAGCAACCCAAATGTTGCAAGTTTGAATCTCATCACAGACAACATTAGCATTTTAGCTAAACCTTCCCCTAACCCTAACCCTATCTCTTTAACCTAACTCCTAACCTTAACCCTTAACCCTAACCCCTAGCCTAGCTAACGTTAGCCACTTAGCTAACGTTAGCATTAACCACCTAGCCACCTAGCTAATGTTAGGCACAACAAATTGGAATTCATAACATATCATACATATTGCAAAATCCATAAATCTAAAATTAATTAATCTTAACTCAGCTGAAGTCTCCCTGTTTAATGAGATATGGAAGTAGTAGGGATATCAGAATAAATATTGGAATAAATGTCAGAATATCCTAAGCAGACAGACATAAAACACCAAGGCCTTTCTCAGTTCTCAATTCTCAGTACTTTCCACTTTCACTCTGACGTGAGTGTAAACCAATAGGCCTTTATCAATACATGGCCCTGGTACTACATCCATCTCTCCAAGACCATAGCCAGTGTGAATAATATTACTTGATCACAGTCTCTCTTAATGTCTGTCTGTCTCCCTCAATGTGCCAAGGCTGAGCATCACATTCAAAAACCCATTAATCAATTTCTCTGCTCTCGTCCTGTGTGCCATGCGTAAGGATGACATGCCGATCCGAAGGGGTCGTCAGAAGACTACACGGAAGCGGGAGGAGGAGGTGGACATTGACCTGGATGACCCTGAGATAAACCACTTCCACTTCCCCTTCCATGAGTTGATGGTGTGGGCCGTGCTGATGAAGAGACAGAAGATGGCACTGTTCTTCTGGCAGCACGGGGAGGAGGCCATGGCTAAAGCCCTGGTGGCCTGTAAGCTGTGTAAGGCCATGGCCCACGAGGCCTCCGAGAATGACATGGTGGACGACATCTCACAGGAGCTCAACCATAACTCCAGGTACTACAGCCCACCAGACAGGCACACATAGAGATCAAAACAAACACAGATACTCACACAGAGTCGGACAAGCAATCACAAACACGTAAGCATTTGTAGAGTTTGCCACACGTATACATACCCTCAAATGAACCCCTCGCACACACTTTCTCAGCATGCTGAGATAGATGCTAACCAAGCGGTCAGAGTCTATTTTCTAGGCTGAGCGCCACCTATTTCATGGAAAGTTTTCTTCTAAATGATTAATGTGGAGTTGAGCTGGGAGTCTGGACTGGAGCGGCATCCACACTCCTCCTCTCAGCCTGACCTGCTTTAGATAACACACACATCTCATAGGACTGCCGCACATTTATAGAGCTAATGATAACACATATAGGGTACTCTAGCCAATGACACACATGTAGTTTAATTAATGGTATGTGTGTGGGATGGACCTTCGTGTTAGTTCTTTGTGTGTTCTTGCTCAAGTAAAAATAGTGTAATGAAAATGCTGGAAGTTGATTAGAGGGAAGAACTGCCAGGTGGCTGGCACACACACACACACACATTCTCTTCAAAGCCCTGACACCTCTCTTTCTGTCAAGTGCAGACCATATTGGTATGTTTGTTCCTCAGAGAGTTTGGCTGTTGAAGTCTTATCCTAATCCTCTGACTAGTGTTTGTGTACATAATGTATTTTGGTGTGTGTGTGTGTGTGTGTGTGTGTGTGTGTGTGTGTGTGTGTGTGTGTGTGTGTGTGTGTGTGTGTGTGTGTGTGTGTGTGTGTGTGTGTGTGTGTGTGTGTGTGTGTGTGTGTGTGTGCGTAGCAGTGCATTTATCTGTACATTATGTTGATATGTCCGACTGCAATGTAGCCTAGTCCATCTCAAACATTCACTGTATGACATCCTATATGTGTGTTTCAGTGAGTTTGGCCAGCTAGCCGTTGAGCTGCTGGACCAGTCTTACAAGCAGGATGAGCAGATGGCCATGAAGCTGCTAACCTACGAGCTGAAGAACTGGAGTAACGCCACCTGCCTTCAGCTGGCTGTGGCCGCCAAGCACCGCGACTTCATCGCCCACACTTGCAGCCAGATGCTGCTCACCGACATGTGGATGGGACGGCTGCGCATGCGCAAGAACTCTGGACTTAAGGTCAGAGGGTTAGGGGTCACACGGTGCATTGTCTAAATGGGGTTTCAGAGGTTGACCAGCTGACAGACAGACATATGGACGAAGAGAGAGAGAGAGAGAGAGAGAGAGACAGACAGACAGACAGACAGACAGACAGACAGACAGACAGACAGACAGACAGACAGACAGACAGACAGACAGACAGACAGACAGACAGACAGACAGACAGACAGACAGACAGACAGACAGATGTAGAGGTGAAAGTGTATCCTGAAATAGATGCTGCAATTACCCGCTTGGCCTGATGGGAATAATGGCTAATGATATCCCATATCTGAGCTGTTGCTTCAAGTTCCTTGGCGTCCACATCACTAAGGGCATAACATGGTCCACAAACACCCGCACAGTCGTGAAGAGGGCAAGGCAGCGCCTCTTCCCCCTCAGGAGGCTGAAAATATTCGGCATGTGCACTTTTGATCCTCAAACCTTTACACCTGCACCATCGAGAGCATCTTGACTGGGTGCATCACTGCTTGGTATGGTAAAGTCACCGCCCTTGACCGCAAAGCGCTATAAAGGGTGGTGCGGAGAGCCCAGTACATCCCCAGTACATGGGGCCGAGCTCCCTGCTATCATAGGACCTCTATATCAGGTGGTACCAGAGGCGGGCCCAAAAATTGCCAAAGAATCCAGCCACCAAAGCCATAGACTGTTCACTATGCTATCATCCGGCAAACGGTACCGGAGCATCGGCTCTCGGACCAACAGGCTACAAGGCAGCTTCTACCCCCAAGCCATAAGACTGCTAAATAGCCAGACTGCTAAATAGTCAATTCATGGTACCCAAACTATCTGCACATCAGACATAGAATTATGCGATTTCACAGTGTCGAGCTCAGAAATATGGACTTGTGGGATAAGAATAGTGGTGTGTGTGTGTGTGTGTGTGTGTGTGTGTGTGTGTGTGTGTGTGTGTGTGTGTGTGTGTGTGTGTGTGTGTGTGTGTGTGTGTGTGTGTGTGTGTGTGTCTCTTTATACAGATCCACTGGTTCAAGAAGACAGTTGAGCAACTTTTAAACTTTTACTGCAGTGGGCTAAATCAGGGTCACGCAGAGTGTTTTTTGGTAGTCTTAAACAAATCTACCTTGAAACAACAGAATACATCTCACACACATGGTTATGGGCTTAAAAAAACAAGACACCTGTTCCATGTCAGATATAGAGTTGGAATGTATTCAATTTTGAGTTTACATCCGAATATTACACTTTAAATATATCACAGAAGACTGAAATGGATTTTGGATTTTTCATGTTATTTTTTTATCATGTTTATTAATTATGAGATTATGAAAAATATGAATAACATTCCACCCGTGAGGCCACTAGAGGGAAAGTTGGTCATTTGACTGCAGGAAAGAAAGTTGCAAGGTGAGGAATTTACTGCAATACGTCAGGTATGTATTACATTTGCTTCAGGAGCAATGCAAAAAAAAATAAGTTGACACTTTAACGGACCCACGCGTTACGACCATAGCTCTCCCGACGTCGTGCCACGTGACAACTGTTGAAGAAGCATCTCTGTATGCGTTTGTGTTGTGTGTATTGCCTGTGTGCATGTGTCTAACTCCACACTCCTGTACAGGTGATCTTGGGCCTGCTGCTGCCTCCATCCATCCTGAGTCTGGAGTTCAAGAACAAGGATGAGATGTCGTACATGCCCCAGGACCAGGACACCTACCTGCAGGAGAAGGAGGAGGAGCCTGAGAAGCCTGCCAATGAGAAGGAAGAAGAGGACATGGAGTTCACAGTAAGATCCTACTGTGAGACGCAGTACAACTCCGTGGTGAGAGCACCCACCTCAGCCCCGCCTTCAGACTATACACACGCAGGCTGTGTCTCAAATGGCAGCCTATTAGTATTCCCTATAGGAAATAGGGCGCCATTTCGGATGCACCCTTAGCCAGCAAATAGGCCCACAGTTAACAAACACACACTATTATTATTGTCCCTACACACCCATCCAAGCCTTGTCCCTATTCTGACCAACCGAAGGGGTAGTAAGAATGCCCCTCCCCAAAACCTACCTGTCATCCTGCTTCTCGTTTCCTGTCGTGTCGGCGAAGACGTGGTTGTGGAGTTGTAACGTCTCAGTCTGTTTGCCTCGCTCGGCTCCTTGTGGATGTCCCTCTTCCACCTCTCGCTTTCCCTCCTCTTTCACGCTTTTCCTGTCTTTCCCTCTCTTTCACTCTCTCTGTCTTTCCACCTCTCTCTATCTCCCCCCCATCTCTCTCTTCCTCTGTTCTGTTTCTCTCCTAGTTAAGGTCTTACTAGAGGTACAGTATCGTATGCGACTGCTGCCCCTCACTCTCCCCTGTGGCACTGGCAACAGCGCATCACTCCGCATGCTGCTAACAGAGGGTGTCTCTCATCTGATCTATGGCAGCAGCTTCAGCTGCTCAGGTTACATAGCTGTGCCTGCCTGCCTATCTGCCTGGTCTATGCAGATGCACAATCTGTGGCTGTGTCCGAAATGGACCCCTATCCCCTGTATAGTGCACTACGTTTGACCACGGCCCATAGAGCTTTAGTCAGAAATAGTGCACTATATAGGAGGTAGGGTTCCATTTCAAACACCGCCTGACTGTTTGAACACTCTCTCTCAATACAGAACAGGCAATTGGTGACTCGGTCCAACTACATAGACATTGTGATACATATTGTCATCTGCATTCAGTCAGCCAGCCGGCACCAAAACTCACTGGCAACAGGAGCTTATGAGAATGCTGATGAGAGTCTTCCCAAAACACTCAAAGGATTATATCTGTCATGAGCTCTTCCTCTTGCCATTGTGGGCTGCTGGTTTCTGATTGTTCAAATGCAGCCCAGTACACAAACTATATGAATCAGACAGATTCATACAAATATATACTAGGCTACAATACACCCAGGGGGGGATTGTATTGCAAGTCAGCCTCAGATGCCTCCAAAAACACACTGTAATCGCCAACTCTCCCAGTCCATATGCAGTTAAAATAAGCATGTAGGCATGGCAGTGTGATTTTCACACCGCAGGGTGTCTCTCCCTTATCCCTTGACATGCAATACAATACAATACCATTCGCTGACTCCCCAACGGTGTGGTGTAGTTTGGGCATCCATGATCATAACCTCTGGGATTTGTCCTAGGAATGGACCTCAGACATATTTCTTTCTCCTATCTGTCCTCTATCTCTCTCTCTCCTTTTCTATCTCTCTCTCTCATTTTCTCTCTTCTTTTCTCTCTCTCTCTCTTCTTTTCTATCCCTCTCTCTCTTTCGAGCTCTCTCTCTACTGTCCGTCACTGTCATCCGAGACTCAATCCATAAGTGTTTGTCTGCGTCATGTGTGTCATCATCCACACCAGCACTTAATGCCGCTAACATGACACATTCAGAATGAGTTTGTCTCTGCTTGCTACTGCTCATGCAACTATGTATATGAACAGCTCTAATGCTCTTTCATGATTTCCTCCCTCTCTCCTGTATTTTTTATATCTCCCTCCCTCCCTCCCTCCCTCCCTCCCTCCCTCCCTCCCTCCCTCCCTCCCTCCCTCCCTCCCTCCCTCCCTCCCTCCCTATCTCTCTCTCTCTCTCTCTGTCTCTCTGGGTGTGATGCACCAGGCCATGCTGGGTAAGGTAAGCACGGAGGCGTCTCGTAAGAAGGGCGTGGGGGAGGTCCAGAATAGACACCGGCTCATCCCCATGGGCCGGAAGATCTACGAGTTTTACAACGCCCCCATCGTCAAGTTCTGGTTTCACACAGTGAGTCTGCTGTCAGGGCTTGTTGCTACCTAGAACCATAACATTTTTGGGGGAATTAGAATGTTTTTTAACAGAGAACCCAGTAGATAGATGCAGTGTGTGACACAGCGTGTCTCTTTCTGTGTCTGTGTCTGTGTATGTGTCTGTGCCAGTGTCTGTCTGTGTCAGTGGCTGTGTACAGTGTCTTTGTGCGATGTCTGTGCCTGTGCCTGTGTGCAGTGTCTGTGCCTGTGTGCAGTGTCTGTGTCACTGCATGTGTCTGTGGGCAGTGTCTGTATCCGTGTGCATTGTCTGTGCCTGTGTTCAGTGTCTGTGTCAGTGTCTGTATCTGTGTCTGTGTGCAGTGTCTGTGTCAGTGCATGTGTCTGTGTGCAGTGTATGTGTCTGTGTTCAGTGTCTGTGTCAGTGTCTGCGTGCAGTGTATGTGTCTGTGTCTGTGTCAGTGTCTGTGTGCAGTGTCAGTGTCTGTGTCTGTGTGCAGTGTCTGTGCCTGTGTCAGTGTCTGTGTGCAGTGTCTGTGTCTGTGTGCAGTGTCAGTGTCTGTGTGCAGTGTCAGTGTCTGTGTGCAGTGTCTGTGTCTGTGTGCAGTGTCTGTGTCTGTGCCTGTGTCTGTGTCTGAGTGCAGTGTCTGTGTGCAGTGTATGTGTGCATTGTCTGTGTCTGTGTGCAGTGTCTGTGTCTGTGTCTGTGTGAAGTGTCTGTGTCTGTGTCTATAACTGTGTCTGTGTGCAGTGTCTGTGTGAAGTGTCTGTGTCTGTATCTGTGTCTGTGTCAATGTCCAATGAAAACATCCCAAGCCCTCCCCAACAGGGAGCATCATCTCTTATTCGCTGAGATAAAAAACACTCAAAGTAAAGCTGTTCTCTCCCTCCCTATAACTGTATGGGTCAGAAAAACCCATATCAAATGAATGGATTCATTTTAGGAACAGATATATACGGAAGTGGTCAGATGACGCGGATGCTACACTACAGGACCGTTTTGCTAGCATGGACTGGAATATGTTCCGGGATTCATCCAATGGCATTGAGGAGTACACCACCTCAGTCATTGGCTTCATCAATAAGAGCATCGGTGAAATCGTCCCCACAGTGACTGTACGTACATACCCCAACCAGAAGCCATGGATTTCAGGCAACATCCGCATCGAGCTAAAGGCTAGAGCTGCTGCTTTCAAGGAGCGGGAGACTAATCTGGACACTTTTAAGAAATCCCGCTATGCCCTCAGATGAACCATCAAACAAGCAAAGCGTCAATACAGGGTTAAGATTGAATCCTACTACACCGGCTCTGACGCTCGTCGGATGTGGCAGGGCTTGAAAACTATTACGTACTACAAAGGGAAACCCAGACACGAGCTGCCCAGTGACGAGTCTACCAGACGAGCTAAATGACTTTTATGCTCGCTTCGAGGCAAGCAACACTGATGCATGCACGAAAGCACCAGTTGTTCTGGAAGACTGTGTGATAACGCTCTCCGTAGCCGAGGTGAACAAAACTTTTAAACAGGTCAACATTCACAAAGCCGCTGGGCCAGACGGATTACCAGGACGTGTACTCAAAGTATGCGCGGACCAACTGTTACAGTATGTGTCTTCACTGACATTTTCAGCCTCTCTCTGACTGAGTCTGTAATACCTACATGTTTCAAGCAGACCACCATAGTCCCTGTGCCCAAGGAAGCGAAGGTAAACAGCCTCACTGGGGCCAAGTTTTCTGCCATCCAGGACCTATATAATAGGCGGTGTCAGTGGAAAGCCCAGTGTCAGAGACTCCAGTCACCCAAGTTATAGACTGTTTTCTCTGCTACCGCACGGCAAGCGGTACCGGAGAGCCAAGTCTAGGACCAAAAGGCTCCTCAACAGCTTCTACCCCCAAGCCATAAGACTGCTGAACAATTAATAAAATCGCCACCGGACAATTTACGTTGACCCCCCTCCCTCTTGTACACTGCTGCTACTCGCTATTTGTTTGTTACCTATGCATAGTCACTTCGCCCCCACCTACATGTACAGATTACCTCAACTAGCCTGTACCCCTGCACACTGACTCGGTACCGGTGCCCCCTGTATATAGCCTCGTTATTGTTATTCTTATTGTGTTACTTTTTATTATTACCTTTTATTTTAGTCTACTTGGTAAATATTTTCTTAACTGTTCTTGAACTGCACTATTGGTTAAGGGCTTGTAAGTAAGCATTTCATGGTCAAGTCTACACTTGTTGTATTCGGCGCATGTGACAAATAAAGTTTGATTTGATTTGATACTTGGTCAGGGAATCATCATGATCTGCTTTGCATTCCAAACTATCCTCTGTGATATTACCTCTCCTGCAGTAGTTGTCTTATCTACAAAGCAGCCATGAAAATGAATATGAACACAGTCTTGTCACACTGCATTGTACTTTTTACCTCACTGCAGTTCAGTAGTACACTTTTTAGGCTGGGGAAAGGGATTCAAACTAGCTTAGTTCATAAATCAGGCTTCATGAGGTCACTACATTACGTGAATCGCCTCTAGATTTTGATGAGACCCTGAAGGTTTGCTGCGATTCTGTGCAGTTCGTTTTTGACAAAACTATCACTTGTTCTGCGTATACCGCGGTGAGACCTAACTTTTCTGTGCTAAAACAATTTGAATGCCCTCTAAGACTACTTAAGACCCACTTATGACCCACACCTTATGTCATCTGTAAGACCCTCTGCACACTGAAGACTCTTCACATTCTCCGGCACACTGTGTGTTTGTCCCCAGATGGCCTATGTGGCGTACCTGATGCTGTTCAACTATATTGTGCTGGTGAAGATGGACCTGTGGCCCTCACCGCAGGAGTGGATAGTCATCGCTTACATCTTCACCAATGGCATCGAGAAGATGAGAGAGGTAGGGCAGTACACACATTTACAAAGAGATGGTTCAACTCCAGGATTTCTCAATACAACTCCAGGATTTCTCATGGATATTTCAATACAGTCAAGCATACGCAGGTCTATAACACAGACACATGTTAGAGAGGTGGGTGGGTTGCACGTTATGAAGTGTGTCATTCTAGTCAATCAACACAGATTTTCCAATGTAAGATCAAATAAAGTACAGGAGCTAAATTCCAGTGACCATATGAAATGATCCTACTAAGAGCCCTGCATTCTATGTCATCCTCCTAAAACAACATATATTTGCATTCGTCATCATTTCCAAACCTGTACCTATTTATGTAGAACAAATTCTTCAGTGACCTTTTATAGGCCAGCACGGCTCTCTTTCTCTTTCCCTCTCTCCCGCTCTCTCTCCCTCCATCCCTCCCTCCTTGTCTACCTCCCCCAGATTCTGATGTCGGAGCCGGGGAAGCTGTTGCAGAAGGTAAAGGTGTGGCTCCAGGAGTACTGGAACATCACGGACCTCATGGCCATCCTCATCTTCTCTGTGGGCATGGTGCTCCGCCTCCAGGAGCCGCCCCTCATGAGTTACGGCCGGGTCATCTACTGCGTTAACATCATCTATTGGTACATCCGGCTGCTCGACATCTTTGGCGTCAACAAATACCTGGGTCCCTATGTCATGATGATCGGCAAGATGGTGAGGGGGGCGGAGTCTGTCACTGGCAGACTTGTGCACTTGCACACTCCCAGTCATGGATTTAACAATGGCAGAAAACCCCTCCAACCAATGCTTACACCAGTCCAATGCTTTGAATTCCATGATGTGGAGTGTGCAAATGCAGCTTTCGGGAGAAGGGTAGAGAATCTGGTTGCAACCTATCTTTTGGTTTGCCTGTCTGTCTTTCTCTCTGTCTGTATGTCTGCATGTCTGTCCGTCTGTCTTTCTCTCTGTCTGTATGTCTGCCTGTCTGTCCGTCTGTCTCACTGTCTGTATGTCTGTCTGCCTGACTGACTGACTGACTGTCTGTCTGTCTGTCTGTCTGTCTGTCTGTCTGTCTGTCTGTCTGTCTGTCTGTCTGTCTGTCTGTCTGTCTGTCTGTCTGTCTGTCTGTCTGTCTGTCTGTCTGTCTGTCTGTCTGTCTGTCTGTCTGTCTAATGTTCTACTTAATTGCTCACTTAATGGGAATTCTATGAAGATGAATGAGTATTATCAGGTTCCAACATTCTCCCTGTCTCCCTTTTTGTCACCCTCTTTCTCCTCCCTCCCACTCCTTCTCTCTCTCAGATGATTGACATGATGTACTTTGTGATCATCATGCTGGTAGTGTTGATGAGTTTCGGAGTGGCCAGGCAGGCCATCCTGAATCCCAATGAGGACCCATCCTGGATGCTGGCTCGGAACATCTTCTTCATGCCTTACTGGATGATCTATGGAGAGGTGTTCGCTGATCAGATCGACCGTAAGCCCACAAGGGGTGGTGGATGTGAGGGGAGGGAGTGAGGGGGAAAGGGTGGTGGAGTGGTGTAGAGTCGAGCTCGGAGTGTAAGGCTGCCTGCCCCTCCAACACATACACACACACTCAGCAGACTAGCTGAAGTCATCCAGGTGCTGAAATGCCATGCACTTGGAACCTCTCAGTTCCCCCTGGTTTCATATATATATATATATATATATATAAATATTTCCCCTGGTTTCAGGGGGAACTATATTAGTGCAACGAAAGACATTGGTGGCCGGATTGGTTCTTATTCACGCTGGTCATGCAAATTTTAAATTGCAGTAAAAAATACCCATATTATATTTTCTGACAACAGCAGAGGACAGATCACTAACAGCTCACCTTATCTTAGTGATGAGGTCAGGTGATGTCTAACAGCAGGTAACATTTCTTAGTCATTTAGTAATCGACTCAAATAAGGAACATGATTGCTCTCTGAATGCACCATCTGTTTTGAGGGAGTGCGTGCGTGTGCGTGAGTGTATAGAATGGAAGGACTAGCCCAAAGCTGGAGATCTGAAATAATGCTGTCATTCTTTGTTTCAGATGTGCATAGTAGGAAGCTAAAGCACAGGCTGAATTCAAAACTCTGGATGATCGAAAATCAGTTTCGAGCTCATGGAACCTGGCGTAATAATGGTCCATACCAACATTGCTATGTTCAATCAGAATGCCAGTAAATCGATAATTAGACCCACCCCCGTCCCGTCCCCTCCCTACACCATTCCAGCCTCACTGCCATACCATCACTGCACCCTCATCTAGGGGCTGCTATTGAGTCAGATATGCACATAGAGATGGATAGAGGGTACACTTTCCACAAAGCCTGTTTTAGCATGGGCAGTGCCATTGAAGGTTTTCACCATTTTAATGTAGTCAACTGTGTGGGACTGTCTATGGGTTGTGGAGGGAAGAATTCCATACCGGTCAGCAGGAGGGATCAGTCATTGAATTATACACTTCAGCTGGCAGTAAATCACCAACCTTCGCTTTATGCTTGTTCAGATTATATACACTGCTGCACAGTAGGTGGCAGTAAGCACCTTTTCAGTTTTTTTATGGACCGTCAATGAACTCATAGAAGTAGACGAGATGGAGATAGCCCTCAGTGGCGATGGCTATGTTGTCACAGATGCTCTAATGGCCCAAATATAAAGATGAATCCTCTATCTGTCTCTATGAGATAGCCCTCAGTGGTGATGCCCATGCTGTCACAGATGCTATAATGGCCCAGATATAAAGATGAGTCCTCTATCTGTCTCTATGAGATAGCCCTCAGTGGTGATGCCCATGCTGTCACAGAAGCTATAATGGCAAAGATATAAAGATGAGTCCTCTATCTGTCTCTATGAGATAGCCCTCAGTGGTGATGCCCATGCTGTCGCAGAAGCTATCAATGGCAAAGATAGGAGGCGTGTCCTCTTTACCATCTCTATGGTTAAGCATGCAGCACGACATACTGACAGGTCAATAACTGTGTTTCATGGCAGTAGCACTCTTGATTGGTTTATTTTGGTTTATTTATTTGTTTATTTTGATGACATTACTAAATCTGAAAGGGAACTAGGATTGTTACAGACATGCTACTTTGACATTTTCACTATTTTGTTTGATTTTGGAAAAGTAAGCCTGCCAGGTAAACCCAGTCATTATTGCCATCCCCCAACGCCAGCTCTGCTATCACTAGAACATGATTGTAACATCACTACAATGTCATCTAGACACACAAACTCACAAAAATGGATGCGCAAATACTTGTGCACACTTGCAAATACAACCAAACATACACAAACACACACACACAAACACGTGCAGATTCGTATACACACACACACACACACACACACACACACACACACACACACACACACACACACACACACACACACACACACACACACACACACACACACACACACACACACACACACAATCACACACACACACACACACACAAACATGAACATATCATACCCTGTCATCATCTGCAATCTGTTTTTTCACGTGGTTCAGTTGTCAGAGTTTTTAACCCAATTTCTTTGAGTGTAAAATTGTGAGTTAGAGAGATAGAAATTACTTCAGTTCTCTACCTTTGGGCTGCCTTGTGTGATCAATTGAAATCCAGAGATGAGTATGAATATAATGATTCATAGGCAAACAAACGAATGAGCATCCAAAGTGAAAGTGCTGAGTGTCCCCATTATAAGCCACAGCAACTGAACCATCACTGATGGAAAAAACATATGATGTATCTTAAATACATGTCAATGTATCTTAAATACATTTCAATTGATCTGTAGTATAGTCATTATTCAGCTAGGCTATGGCACGCATATGTGACAATATATTTTAAACATCATGCCATGTTTAAATGTATTGGGAATGCAAGTTATTGACAATATATTTTAGAATATATTGTGAGATACAGATTTCAGCACATAACACCTTTCCATTCTAGAGCTCACTCCTTCCTATCCCCTACAAAAAAGATGCATATATTCAGTATATTATGCCTCTTGTTTGTTTGCTAAACTTGAAGTATTTGTTGTTCTGTTTATTTGTTGGTTTGTTTATTTTAGATGTCAGCGTAGTGATTGTCTATTTGGTGTGATTGCCTGGGTTTGCTTGTATGTACTGTATGTTATCTTTCTTTCATTTGATTTTGTGTTCGTCTTATGTTGGCTTGCTTGTCTAGTCGTTGTCTGTATGTTAATTTGTTTTGACACACAACTGGCCTTTACAATATGTTTGCCTTTATTAATAATGTTTGTCGGAGAAACTCTCTTTAGGCTGGCTACTCTTTTGTTTTGTCATATGACAAAATAAATGGGGTAACTTTAAGAGAATTTGTCTTGTGACTCAATCTGTGACACCTTGTGTGTCATCCTGACCCTGTGGTTGTGTCATTGTGCGTAGCTCCATGTGGCCAGAATATCACCACAGAGGACGGGCATGTTGTGGCTCTGCCGCCCTGTAAGACGGGAGCCTGGATCGTTCCTGCCATCATGGCATGCTACCTTCTGGTGGCCAACATCCTGTTGGTCAACCTGCTCATCGCTGTTTTCAAGTACGTTCTCTCTCTCTCTCGCTCTGTAGACCTACACTCTCCTTACGCCCACTCAGTTATACATACCAGGGCCTTGTCCAGAGACCACCCCTAGC
Organism: Salvelinus namaycush; assembly: GCF_016432855.1. Taxonomy (NCBI): domain Eukaryota; kingdom Metazoa; phylum Chordata; class Actinopteri; order Salmoniformes; family Salmonidae; genus Salvelinus; species Salvelinus namaycush. The sequence continues at coordinate 17,729,416 of NC_052307.1, forward strand.
CCTTACCCTCCAGACACTTGTGGAGATCTGAGAGGATTTTATAGGTTTAAGCAAATTGATAGGTTTAGGCCAGGAGGAATTTTCACCACATTGCTTACACCTGCCCAATCCTGTCAGATCTCCACAATTGCGGGGAGGTAGGGTCTCTCAAAGTTGTTCTTTCTGGACACGGCCAAAAATGTGCATAGGATGGGTTTATTTTACTCTCCCGCACCCACTCTGTTTACTGATGTGTTTACCAGGGCCCATGCACAGCATACTCGTATATCACCAGGGTTAGATAGCTACCTAACTTATTTCCATCTGTGATCCGTGTTTGTTTTATATAGCTTAGCAAGTGATTACTTTACTAATTACCAAGAATTGCATATGAGAGGAAAGTTCCAGTACAGAAAGAGATGAAGTGTAAGAAACATGCTGTTAATACATTTCTGTTTTACTGGCATTTTCTTTCAAATGTAAATGTAGGAAGATTTTGGTGATTTTAGTAGTAGAAGTAGTAGCAGGCATAGTCGTAGTAGTGGCTGTAGTGGTAGAAGTTGTGGTGACGGTAGTAGCACTAGCAGATAGGTGGACAGAAGGATGAATGAATGAACATTCGGGTTAGATGAGTGGATGATTCGAGGGGGTAAGTGTTTCAAAACTATACTGAACAAAATGATACACTCCACATGCTAAAATATTTCAGTTACAGTTCATATCAGGAAATCAGTCAATTGAAATTAATTAATTAGGTCCTAATCTAGGGATTTCACATGACTGGGAATACAGATATGCATCTGTTGGTCACAGATACCTTAAAAAAATGGGCCTCACAATGGGCCTCAGGATCTCATCACAGTATCTCTGTGCATTCAAATTGCCACTGATAAAATGCAATTGTGTTCGTTGTCCGTAGCTTATACCTGCCCATACCATAACCCCACCGCCACCATGGGGCACTCTGTTCACAACGTTGACATCAGCAAACCGCTGGCCCACACGACTCCATACACGTGGTCTGTGGTTGTGAGGCCGGTTGGAGGTACTGCCAAAGTCTCTAAAACGATGTTGGAGGGGGCTTATGGTAGAGAAATGAACATAAAATTATCTGGCAACAGCTCTGGTGGACATTCCTGCAGTCAGCATGCCAATTGCACAGTCCCTCAAAACTTAAGACATCTGTGGCATTGTGCTGTGTGACAAAACTGTCCATTTTAGAGAGGTATTTTATTGTCCCCAGCACAAGGTGCTCCTGTGTAATGATCATGCTGTTTAACCAGCTTCTTGATATGGCACACCAGGCAGGTGGATGGACTATCTTGGCAAATGAGAAATGCTCAGTAACAGGGATGTAAACAAATGTGTGCAAAACATTTGAGAGAAATAAGCTTTTTGTGCATCTAGAAAATTTCTGTGATCTTTTATTTCAGCTCATTAAACATGGGACCAACGTTTTACATGTTGAGTTTATATTTTTGTTCAGTGCATATTCCATCTGCATAGGGTTGGTTTGACATTTTGGTTGTTACTGTCTGTTGTCATAGCAACACCTTCTTTGAGGTGAAGTCCATCTCCAACCAGGTGTGGAAGTTCCAGAGGTACCAGCTCATCATGACCTTCTACGAGCGGCCCATCCTCCCCCCTCCCCTCATCATCTTCAGTCACATGACCATGGTCCTCAAGCACCTGTGCTGTCGCTGGCGGAAGCACGACGATGACGAGAGAGACTATGGCCTGAGTGAGTACATGGCCTAGGTCTTTAGAAATGTATCCTTCCTTCTTTCCTTTTACACTTTATGTTGCTTTTCTTCATCCTTCCATCACAGAGCTCTTCATCACTGAAGACGAGCTGAAGAAAGTGCATGACTTTGAGGAGCAGTGCATCGAGGAGTACTTCCGCGAGAAGGATGACCGCTTCAACTCCTCAAATGACGAGAGGATCCGAGTGACATCAGAGAGGTTGGGGATGGGCAAACACAATCCTGTCATACTTAAGTGCAACATATCTCCTCACTCTCTCTCTATCTCTCTGCATGTCTCTCTCTCTCTCTCCCTCTCCCTTATTTTCTATCTATCTCTCTCTCTTTATCTCCTTTTTCTCTGTCCGTTTCAGAGTGGAGAACATGGCCATGCGCCTGGAGGAGGTGAATGAGAGAGAACACTTCATGAAGTCATCACTGCAGACCGTGGACATACGGCTGGCCCAGATGGAGGAGCTGATTGGTCGGATCGCTGTGGCTCTTGAGCGAGTCACGGGGGTGGAGCGGGGGGAGGTCAACAAGGCCCGCTCACGCACCTCCTCGGACTGCACAGACTCGGCCTACATGCTGCGTCAGGGTGAGTGCCCAGATGCGGCTTACATCCTGCGCCAGAGCAGCTTCAACAGCCAAGAGGGGAACTCCTACCGGCTCAATGAGGGTGCAGAGGGCTCCATGTCTCCGCCCTCCCCCACCGGCCTGGCCACGCGCACACGCAGTCACTCCTTCTACGTGGGCGGAGGTCGTGAGCGAGCTGGGGCCGACAGGGCCGAAAGGGCCGACCGTTTCCTCAAGGAGCGCTCCTTCAGCCTGCACCGAGCCAATAGCTCACAGTCGGTGGCCTCGGGTACCGCCCCCAAGGAGTCTAAGCCCCTCCCACTGGCCACGCTGTCCATCTCCCAGCAGCACCGCCCCTCTTCCTGCATCGACATCTATGTGTCGGCATCCGAGGAGGCGGGGCCAGCCGAGGTCTTCTCGGATCCGCTGAGGATGGCACCTCCCCTCCGGCACGACTCTTCGCTCCACTCTGAGATTATGGAGGCGGTGCTGTCGAGCGGGAGGGACTACAGCGGAGGCAGCGGTTTGGGCGACAGACACTCGGAGGGTGGTGCCGTGTTCGAGGACAGCGCGGCTACAGACCTGTCGCTATGCTCCGCCCACCTTCTCCCAGATAACACCATGCCGACCTGGGACCTGGACCCCTCCCCGCCCCCGTCAGCGGGACCACTGGAGCGCTCCAAGAGCAGCCGCTACCTGTCCACTGGCGGCAGGGGCTACCTAGAAGAGACTCAGCTGGTCAAATCTCACAGCCTCATGTTTACACCGCGAGGCTGCTACGGAGGCTTAGGGGCAGGGGTTCAGGTCAAAGCGGCTGAGTACACCAGCATCACCGACTGCATAGACACCAGGTGTGTCTCCGCCCCTTACTCCACCGCAGAGCGCTCCCACTCCCCCGGAGGCTCCACCTCATTCCCCTTCAATAAGCCCCCGGACTTGGGCTCCTCCCACCCAGAGCGCGAGGCCGAGCTCAGCCACACAGAGTCAGACCCTGAAGACCCAGAGGACCTGGCCCCGGCCCCCGAGCCCCATCGCATGGGGAGGGGCTTAAGAGGGGCGAGTGGGACCCCATTCTGCTCGCCCTTCTCCAGGCTGGAACGAGCCAACAGCTGCTCCTCAGACGACTCCTCCCACCCATCATTGGCCCCTCCTTCACACAGAAAAAGCCTGTCGGTCAGTGAGAGGATGGAGAGGGGTGCAGACCGTGGGGTTCTGGGGGGACCCAGGAACCCCTTCCTGAGGAGCAAGTCTGGGGCACGGCCCGACACCAAGACAGACAGCCTCTCCATGAGAAAACTGACCACCCCCTCTGCGTTCAGCAGCTTCGACAGTAGACACAACTACACGTGACAATGATGAAGAAAACAGGACAGGGACAGGGCACACTCTGTTATACAGGACCATAGGGCCAGCCAGGGGTAAAGGCAAGGGTCATGGGGAGGGCTCCTACCAGTGTAAAACAAAGTGCTATGAAGCTAGGGTAGTTCTTACCTCCTCCTGAAGCTGACTCTTGTTGTATGTTTGGTGATGGAGGGTATGTGCCGTGTCTGTCTACCATCTTTTTAGTCAAGTCAACACATTGTTACTGCAATGCATCACGTCACAGAACACTAGTGTAGCCCAAATAGAAAGTATAAAAATGAAATCTCTGATAGGACAGTTTAGTCAGTCTTTAGAAAATAATAAACTTGGCCACCTGACAATATAAGACTGGAGGTCAGAATTGTCACCTCAACCCAAATTTCCTCAGGTTCCCTAGTTTCCTCTTTGCCCTTAAACTGCCCATACTCATGGATATGACTCTATACTTCTGTGCTTCCACCACTGAAATAGCAGTCTTTCCACCACTGAAATAGCAGTCTTTCCACCACTGAAATAGCGTTGTCTTTTCACCACAGAATAGCACTGCATGCTACAACAATAGCAGCAGTAGTAACCTCATCCCCAGGGTAATTGTACATATCGCATATTTTTATTTATTTATTATTTCACCTTTATTTAACCAGGTAGGCAAGTTGAGAACAACTGCGACCTGGCCAAGATAAAGCAAAGCAGTTCAACACATATAACAACACAGAGTTACACATGGAGTAAAACAAACATACAGTCAATAATACAGTAGAAAAATAAGGCTATATACAATGTGAGCAAATGAGGTGAGATATAAGCCTGAAACACCACCGACTCAAATCTGACCTATGTGGTAGTAAAAAAATTAAAACTACAAAAACATTTTTGATCTTAGCGAATCACACGACTGGGCGTTGTGTCTCCGAATCAAAAAACTTGTGCGACGCTAGCAAGACGGAGGTGGGAAGTGCTCAGAGGGAGGTGATTGATTACAAATAAAGCCAATGGCTATGGATTAGGACTTTTTCCTGATCTTTCTGTTGGGATAATGAAGGCCACGTTTGAAGCTTTGGTCCGCCAGACTGTCTAAGCATGCATACGCGGTCGCAAAACTCAGTCTGGGAACTCAGTTGGGGTCTCAACTTACTGTTGAGAGATAGAATACACAAGGTGCAAGTTCGAAATTTGGTTGTGCATCAGCAGTTTTTTTTTCTTGTTTTGTCATTCACTGACAGTCACTCAATTAGCCATGTCAGCTAACAATTTTTAGATTGATAAGTTAGTCTAGCCAGTTATCTAAACAGGGCCCCTGGGCACGTGCCCAGGGGGCCTGACCTCCAGAGGGCCCACATTGATTTTGTTAGTCACGCTCACTCAGATATCATTAACATTGCATAAATCATGGCAAAATTGGTAGAATTGCAGGAAATTTGCTTTAAATTGCAAAAATGTATCTCTGCCCCATGGCCAAATGAGTAGAATTGTATGAAATATGTTATTAAATTGCAACATTTTATCTCCGTCCCATGGCAAAATGTGTAGAACGGCAGAAAACGTACTTAAAAACTGCAAAATGTTATTGCTGCCCCATGGCAAAATCAGTAGAATGCACGAAATGTGTTATAAATGTGCTACATTTTCTCTCCGCCCCATGGCAAAATTTGTAGAAAATGAACTTTAAAATTACTAAAATTATCTCCACCGTCAAGAGGGGGGCCACTAAACATTTTGCCCTGTGTCAGAGCATTGGGGGGGGGGGGGGGGGGGTGTCTGCTGAACTAAATTACAGCAGTAGTGACTATAGTAAAACACATGGACACCAGTCAGCTGGTGATGACTTTATCAATGGATAGAGACAATGAGCATACAGGTTGAATTTCTAGACATAATAGGGCTCTATTATGTATAATGCATGTCCCTGGTTTAAAATCGATGCACATTGACAGTCAAGTAACATTGACTCAATAGATTTCAGAGGTCAAAATCAGGGCAGTAAAATTGATTACCTACAGGGCTTGATTAACAGGGAAGATGGGAAATTTGATTAAATGTAGACTCATCATGTGCCTATCTATTTACTTGTTGTCCTATACCCAGTCACCCGGGCTTAGTGTCATTGTGGCCTACAGTGTAAAGGTATGAACAAAGTGTTAACACATACACATAGTCATACATGCACTCTAATGCCAGCAAGGTGTATAGAATGGCTGAAGGAAAGCCAAAACAATTCCTCTAATGTAACAGATCGTTTGATAGGCCCAGCGTCATCATTATTTCCCTTGGATTAAATCTGCTCAGTGCAAAACTCAAAACTGGGCACAAGAGGGGGCTGTAACCCTGTTTATGGAGTCCTTCATCCCAAACAGTAAACCAATGTTGAAATCAGAACACATCAAGATCAGCCTTTTCAGCAAGAAAACATCAAGCATGTCTGGTAATGGCATTGCCCGTTCCTTTCATTCCTCTGGCAGCAGCATTTTGTTGCTTGGTTCTGACACCTGCTAGTCTCGGGTAGCCAGACATGGTCAACTACGATCATTGGATTCATACTTCCTACATTGTTTGGACGTTCATTCATGATTTAATCTATTCAAATCGAAGCACCAGACCAGAGTAATCCAGAGTAATCAGAGTAATCGTTTAGAATGATCATCTGAAAACAGCAGAGAATAGTCTGCACAACATGTAAGACTACATAATACTGTATGTGTATGTGTAGGCTAGAAGAGAATGGTTAGAGAACTGAATTCCACAAGATGGAGTTATTTGAAACATTTGCAAAAGAGTCAACTCTATGAATCATATGCATTTTAAGAGACATAGAGGCACCCTTCAAGTTGATGTAAATGGCAGAGAACCCGTCTTAATTTATTACAACAAAAAATATCTGACAGGAGTGGAATACCTGTTACAACATGTTTGTAATAATGGAACATGATGAATAACATTTACATCACAGGTTCTGAAATTAGTTATTTTTATATTTGATCATTATTAAATCACTTCAATTTAATTGCACTGCAATTGTTTTGATTGATTATATTTGACTATTTTGTTGCTTACAATGAATAATTGAATGGCTGTTTGAAATACAAACTGACTCTTTATATCTTTTCAGTGCTATTTTGTCTAATTTAAAGTATTTTGAATTATTACAAGGTTTTAACATTAATAAAAGGTGTCACCTATAAGCACTAAAAACGTATGTATTATATGATTCACTTAATATATTATGTGATAAATTACTATATTGTACATCACAATCATATTTAAAGTATTTAATAATTTGCTATATTGTATGTTCATGAGCAGCTGTCAAAAAGAAATACAAATATATATTTTTTAATGTAGGTTGGATATTTCAATGCAATACTTCCCTGCAAGCATTACCAAACTCAGGGTGTCTTTCAGGCCTGGAGTAACTATTTGAAATTCACAATAACTTAAACATCTACATATATCTGCACATTTCTTTTGTTAGTAATTCTTCTCACAAATCTACTTACCCATGGTATCATTTTCCTGTATTTCGCAACTATTGGGATAATGCATTTCTGAAGTGTTTACAGCATTTTTTCTTACACTGGAGAAAGGCATTGATTTCATGGCTAAGAACATGCGTAAGAACTAAGAGAGAGAACTAGGAGCTAGAACTAGGAGAGATAACTACTTGATGCCTTTTGAGGGGGAGGGCTAGCGGCTCTCTGTGTATTTTCACTATTGATCTGAATGTTTAATTTTCCTTATCAATGTCCAATACCATTGCAGGGTGTTTTCACACATTTCCTAAGCTGCTTCTTTGTCTTGTAAGGTTGTAGATTCGCGAGTGACGCTCAGCAAATGAAGGAAATGTGTTGTATGAGCTGAAAACCAAAAAAGAAGGAATATTTCAATCTCTCTTGAGCAGACAGGCCTCCACTAATCACTGTGCTTATGCATTCAACCCACATTTTCATGGGACTCCCACATCAGTTGTGTTCCATGAAACCCAACCCTACCATCCATTTTGTGGACACAGGAGTCAAAGTTAAAACCAACTATGAGCTTTAATACGATCACAAAGTGTGAAGAATAGTTTGCTGGGCTTGGAGTTTTGTTGAAAACTAGTGTAAGCACATCCAACTTTCAGGTGCAGGGTGCAGTAAAGTACAGTCATGAAAAATAAATAAATACCCACACAATGTTGGACAGTCCTGTTGTTAGTTGTTGGTGGGGTTTTGTCTCACAATACATGGGATAGATCACTTTTTCAAATGTGTAGTCGAAAATAAGTTAACAAACTTTTTAAAAGATGTCTGAACATCTCATTGAACACACTCATTGAAGGAACATTAGGTGACAATAGAGGAGAGATAAGGTGATAGTTTGGTTACTCCTTGGCTTTTTGTCCAGGCACTGATTTGGGTCCTGGGTCCTTTAACTAACCTCAGTGAATGGGCTGTCAGCCCTCCAGGGGACATAAGAGATCTTTTTATTTTCGTTATGGAGAGGGACATGCAAGGACAAACATGTCCATAGCACTTCTAACTCATGTGTAAATGTTTTGTATATGTTGCTGTGGCTGTTGTACAATATATCAATATATATAATAAAAGGGAGGTCTATGTATGTCTGAGGACGCTGACACAGAAATGACAGTAGCCTAATACTGAGAATTGTGCCAATGTGATCCAACAAAACCTAATGTACAGTATTTTTTAAATATTTTCCTATACTGTAGCATACAGCTTTGTGAATCATAGACTATGGTTATAATTGAAATAGGTTTTTATTTCCCCTCAGTCTGTTGGTGAGTAGGCTACTCGTATGCTAAAGAGGAGTCCAAGCACATGTTTTCTGCAATAATGCTGATATTGTAGTTTTACTTGAGGGGACTTATCTTCCAGCAGTCTCACTTTATTTAGTGTCCTTTAATGCATGCAGCTCTTCCACTGATGATGTACAAAAATACATTCTGTGAAACTGATGAAAGAGAGAGAGTGCGAGATAGAGAGATTATAAATTGTGTCACAGTGGTGAGTATTTGGATGCAAATGCAAATCTGTATTCTTCAATATGAATAGGATCATGTCTGGCATGCATTATTAAATAAACACATGAATGCATAACCATGGTGTCCCCGTTGTAGGCTATTTTTCAATGTGTTATGAAAGGGATGCATCATGTTTACCAGGAACACAGGGAATAAATAATTTTATAACAAACTTTCGTTAACATCCAAGAGAAACAATGCTCAGTCAATGGAGGAAAATTCTCTGCAGTCTTAGGGCATTTTCACACATAGTTCTGAGCTATTGTTTGAATCAGAATGAGATAATTTGTTACACTGTATTTACATTTTTGGGGGGTCTGGTTGGTTTCACAATGCCAAATGTCAAACGAACTAAAATGCCTTAACAAAACCACATGTTCATGCAAGTAATTTGTTTATTGGAGAAAAATGTTCACGTTAAATCCATCTATGATTATCAAGGAGCATAACTTGTGTCCAAAACTTCATATTAGGCTACTTTTGCTTTGGTCTTTCAATAACATGTGGGAGGAAACAATAGCAGCTTTAAGTGCAATGTGAACAGTCTATATTCAGTAGCCTATACAGTGGTGATTTTAGCATGTCAATCTTGGTGGGGCAAACTCATTTATTTTTAGCAAAGCCACTACACCAGCAAAGCCACGACACGACACAACACAACACTAAACAATACATTCATTCCACTATAACGGTGACAAAATGTGCCCACAAACTGTTAGGGCCTACATAAAGCTGTCCCAACAGCAGAGCTTTCTTTTCAGCACCATGGAACCTTATCTGGCAGTGAAACAGTTAATTCAGCTGTATTTACTGCCTTCAAAAAAAGAAATAGCTGATATGGCTGACTTGTTTAAACAAATGTGGCTTCTACTGACAATTGAGATGTACAAACTATGTCATAAAGGAACGATGAGTGGATAAGAGGCCATCCGTAATTTCAATTAAGACATTAATGAGTGTGCTGAGACGGACGTAGTCAATATAACTATTTGTTCAGCACATGGGCCACTAACAGCTTACTACACAACATACACTTAGTATTACTTTCTTAGCTACAGTATATATACAGTGTGTTCGGAAACTATTTAGACTACTTGACTTTTTCCACATTTTGTTACGTTACAGCAGGATTTCATCAATGATCTCTCTGTACTTTGCTCTGTTCCTCTTTCCCTCGATCCTGACTAGTCTCCCAGTCCCTGCTGCTGAAAAACATCCCCAGAGCATGATGCTGCCACCACCATGCTTCACCGTTGGGATGGTACCAGGTTTCCTCCAGACGTGACGCTTGGCATTCAGGCAAAAGAGTTCAATCTTGGTTTCATCAAACCAGAGAATCTTGTTTCTCATGGTCTGAGAGTCCTTTATGTGCCTTTTGGCAAACTCCAAGCGGGCTGTCATGTGCCTTTTACTGAGGAGAGGCTTCCGTCTGGCCAGTCTACCATAAAAGCCTGATTGGTGGAGTGCTGCAGAGATGGTTGTCCTTCTGGAAGGTTCTCCCAGCTCCACAGAGGAACTCTGGAGCTCTGTCAGAGTGACCATCGGGTTCGTGGTCACCTGTCTGACCAAGACCCTTCTCCCCCAATTGCTCAGTTTGGCCGGGTGGCCAGCTCTAGGAAGAGTCTTGATGGTTCCAAACTTCTTCCATTTAAGAATGATGGAGGCCACTGTGTTCTTGGGGAACTTCAATGCTGTATAAATGTTTAGGTACCCTTCCCCAGATCTGTGCCTCAACACAATCCTGTCTCTGAGCTCTGCAGACAATTCCTTCAACCTCATGGCTTGGTTTTTGCTCTGACATGCACTGTCACTGTTGGACCTTATATAGACAGGTGTGTGCATTTCCAAATCATTTCCAATCAATTGAATTTACCACAGGTAGACTCCAATCAAGTTGTAGAAACATCTCAAGGCTGATCAATGGAGACAGGATGCACCTGAGCTCAATATCTAGTCTCAAAGCAAAGCATCTGAAAACGTATGTAAATAACGTATTTCTGTTTTTTATCTTTAATACATATGCAAAGATTTCTAAAGACCTGTTTTTGCTTTGTCAATTTAGAATAAGGCTGTAACGTAACAAAATATGGAAAAAGTCAAGGGGTCTGAATACTTTCCGAATGCATTGTATCTCGCTGGCAAATTACAGCATTTATTACATCCCGAGTGGCGCAGTGTTCTAAGGCACTGCACCTCGGTGCAAGCGGTGTCACTGCAGTCCCTGGTTTGAATCCAGGCTGACTCACATCTGACTGTGATTGGGAGTCCCATAGGGCGGCGCACAATTGGCCCAGCGTTGTCTGGGGTAGGTTGTCATTGTTTAATTAAAACCTCTTTGAGCTAGGGGGCAGAATTTTTACGTCCAGATTAAAAGCGTGCCCAAAGTAAACAGCCTGTTCCTCAGGCCCAGAAGCTAGGATATGCATATAATATGCATATTTAGATAGAAAACACTCTAAAGTTTCTAAAACTGTTAAAATCATGTATGTGCGTATAACAGAACTTATTTGGCAGGCAAAACCCTGAGGACAAACCATCCAGGAAAATAAAATGTTGAGATCACTGTGTTTTCAATTAGGTTTCTATGGGGAACTAGATTTATGAGGCACCTGGTTGCAGTTCCTATGGCTTCCACTAGATGTCAACAGTCTTTAGAAATTGGTTGATGTTTTTCCTTTGAGAAATGAAGAAGTAGCCCTTTCCTTTCTGAGTGTCAAGCCAAGTGTACTTTTTTGTTTGGTGCGCACGACCTGGAACTCGCCCCACTTTCATTTTATCCGCTATTGAACACAGTATATTCCGTCTTAAATTGTATCGATTATTTACGTTTTAAAATACCTAAAGTTGGATTAGGAAAGTTGTTTGAAATGTTTGGACCAAGTTTACAGGTAACTTATTAGATACTTTGTAGTCATGTTGGGCGAGTTGGAACTGGTGTATTTTCTGAATTAAATGCGCCAAATAAATGGACATTTTGGGGATATAACGAAGGAATTAATCGAACAAAAGGACAATTTCTGATGTTTCTGGGACTTATTGGAGTGCCAACAGAAGAAGATCTTCAAAGGTAAGGCATGAATTATATCGTTATTTCTGACTATCGTGTCGCACCTCCCTGGTTGAAAAATGTTTGTTAAGCATTTGTTTGCGGGGTGCTGTCCTCAGATAATCGCATGGTTTGCTTTCGCCGTAAAGCCTTTTTGAAATCTGACATGGTGGCTGGATTAACAAGAAGTTAAGCATTATTTTTTTTGTATTACACTTGTGATTTCATGAAAGTTAAATTTAATAAGTAATTTAATTTGAATTTGGCGCTATGCCATTTCACCGGATGTTGTCAAATCGATCCCGCTAAAGGGATTTGATCCCTAAGAAGTTTTAACTGACTTGCCTAGTTAAATAAAACAATATTTTAAAAAATTACACAAATTATGCAGCAGCATATAAGACATTTTTGGACTCACCTTGTTGTGCTCACTTGAACAGGAAGGTGGTCCTTCTTGTGGGCAAATTTTTTCATAAAACTTTGTCAACAAAGTCTTGCGTTCTCTGTATGTATGGTGCTTTCAAGACATCTGGGAACTCTGAAAAAAGCAAGGTTGAATTATGACGTCAGTGATCTTCAGGTCGGAGCTCTAGAAAGAGGCCAGAGTTCCCGACTTGGAATTCCGAGTTGGATGACCATTCAAAATGTATTTTCCCAGTCTGAGCTTGTTTTTTTGTTCCCAGTTGTCTTAAACTTACTGGACTCTGAGATTTCTCAGTTCTGAGTTTCCAGTTGTTTTGAACGTGGCAGAAGTCATGTTGGATTGACAGCATGGCCAATGTATTCAACCTTTTCTGGCCCATAGTGTTGCATGTGAATGTTTTTCCTTTTAAGCTTGGAAAAGAGACACCTTAAAACCAGACTTGGACCACACACCCTCTCCACCGAATAGCAGGGGAAGCAAAATAGTGATTGCTTTGCAACGCTTGCAGTTAGCCACTGATTCCTTCCAAACCACTCATTGTTGAATTTGCGATTTCCAACTTGTTGTGTAATGTTTATGTCCAATGCCCGATGAGCACCGACACGTTTCATCTGTAATTTCTCTTCATTATTTATCTTCATATGACAAGGATTAAAAAGGATTTGCCAGTAGATTGTCGACGTGATTCATAAGGACGACTGCTTGTCTAGCTAAGATTTTGAAAGTATGTTGTTGACATGATCAGTCCAATCAAAGCTACAGTAGACTTGATTTGACGTAATTTTATTTTTTATTTTTTTACTTTTTTTATTTCACCTTTATTTAACCAGGTAGGCAAGTTGAGAACACGTTCTCATTTACAATTGCGACCTGGCCAAGATAAAGCAAAGCAGTTCGACACATACAACAACACATGGAGTAAAACAAACATACAGTCAATAATACAGTAGAAAAATAAGTCTATATACAATGTGAGCAAGTGAGGTGAGATAAGGGAGGTGAAGGCAAAAAAAAGGCCATGGTGGCGAAGTAAATACAATATAGCAAGTAAAACACTGGAATGGTTGATTTGCAGTGGAAGAATGTGCAAAGTAGAGATAGAAATAATGGGGTGCAAAGGAGCAAAATAAATAAATAAATACAGTAGGGAAAGAGGTAGTTGTTTGGGCTAAATTATAGATGGGCTATGTACAGGTGCAGTAATCTATGAGCTGCTCTGACAGCTGGTGCTTAAAGCTAGTGAGGGAGATAAGTGTTTCCAGTTTCAGAGATTTTTGTAGTTCGTTCCAGTCATTGGCAGCAGAGAACCGGAAGGAGAGGCGGCCAAAGGAAGAATTGGTTTTGGGGGTGACCAGAGAGATATACCTGCTGGTGCGCGTGCTACAGGTGGGTGCTGCTATGGTGACCGGCGAGCTGAGATAAGGGGGGACTTTACCTAGCAGGGTCTTGTAGATGACCTGGAGCCAGTGGGTTTGGCAACGAGTATGAAGCGAGGGCCAGCCAACGAGAGTGTACAGGTCGCAGTGGTGGGTAGTATATGGGGCTTTGGTGACAAAACGGATGGCACTGTGATAGACTGCATCCAATTTATTGAGTAGGGTATTGGAGGCTATTTTGTAAATGACATCACCGAAGTCGAGGATTGGTAGGATGGTCAGTTTTACAAGGGTATGTTTGGCAGCATGAGTGAAGGATGCTTTGTTGCGGAATAGGAAGCCAATTCTAGATTTAACTTTGGATTGGAGATGTTTGATGTGAGTCTGGAAGGAGAGTTTACAGTCTAACCAGACACCTAGGTATTTGTAGTTGTCCACATATTCTAAGTCAGAGCCGTCCAGAGTAGTGATGTTGGACAGGCGGGCAGGTGCAGGCAGCGATCGGTTGAAGAGCATGCATTTAGTTTTACTTGTATTAAAGAGCAATTGGAGGCCACGGAAGGAGAGTTGTATGGCATTGAAGCTCGCCTGGAGGGTTGTTAACACAGTGTCCAAAGAAGGGCCAGAAGTATACAGAATGGTGTCGTCTGCGTAGAGGTGGATCAGAGACTCACCAGCAGCAAGAGCGACATCATTGATGTATACAGAGAAGAGAGTTGGTCCAAGACTTGAACCCTGTGGCACCCCCATAGAGACTGCCAACGGCTGCACAGTATTGTGCAGGGTAGGATAGATATAGGTCTATATCAGTTTGGGTCAAGAGTGTGTTCCCCTTTGAAGAGGGGGATGACCGCAGCTGCTTTCCAATCTTTGGGAATCTCAGACGACACGCAAGAGAGGTTGAACAGGCTAGTAATAGGGGTGGCAACAATTTCAGCAGATCATTTTAGAAAGAAAGGGTCCAGATTATCTAGCCCGGCTGAGTTGTAGGGGTCCAGATTTTGCAGCACTTTCAGAACATCAGCTGATTGGATTTGGGAGAAGGAGAAATGGGGAAGGCTTGGGCGAGTAGCTGTGGGGGGTGCAGTGCTGTTGACCGGGGTAGGGGTAGCCAGGTGGAAAGCATGGCCAGCCGTAGAAAAATTCTCAATTATAGTGGATTTGTCGGTGGTGACAGTGTTTCCTATCTTCAGTGCAGTGGGCAGCTGGGAGGAGATGTTCTTATTCTCCATGGACTTTACAGTGTCCCAGAACTTTTTTGAGCTTGTGTTGCAGGAAGCAAATTTCTGCTTGAAAAAGCTAGCCTTGGCTTTTCTAACTGTCTGTGTATATTAGTTTCTAGCTTCCCTGAAAAGTTGCATATCACGGGGGCTGTTCGATGCTAATGCAGAACGCCATAGGATGTTTTTGTGTTGGTTAAGGGCAGTCAGGTCTGGAGAGAACCAAGGGCTATATCTGTTCCTGGTTTTAAATTTATTGAATGGGGCATGCTTATTTAAGATGGTGAGGAAGGCATTTAAAAAAAATAACCAGGCATCCTCTACTGACGGGATGAGATCAATATCCTTCCAGGATACCCCGGCCAGGTCGATTAGAAAGGCCTGCTCGCTGAAGTGTTTCAAGGAGCGTTTGACAGTGATGAGTGGAGGTTTGACCGCTGACCCATTACGGATGCAGGCAATGAGACAGTGATCGCTGAGATCTTGGTTGAAAACAGCAGAGGTTTATTTGGAGGGCAAGTTGGTTAGGATGATATCTATGAGGGTGCTCGTGTTTACGGCTTTGGGGTGGTACCTGGTAGGTTCATTGATAATTTGTGTGAGATTGAGGGCATCAAGCTTAGATTGTAGGATGGCTGGGGTGTTAAGCATGTTCCAGTTTAGGTCGCCTAGCAGCACGAGCTCTGAAGATAGATGGGGGGCAATCAGTTCACATATGGTGTCCAGAGCACAGCTGGGGATAGAGGGTGGTCTATAGCAGGCGGCAACGGTGAGAGACTTGTTTTTAGAGAGGTGGATTTTTAAAAGTAGAAGTTCAAATTGTTTGGGAACAGACCTGGATAGTAGGACAGAACTCTGCAGGCTATCTTTGCAGTAGATTGCAACACCGCCCCCTTTGGCCGTTCTATCTTGTCTGAAAACATTGTAGTCAGGGATGAAAATGTCAGAATGTTTGGTGGTCTTCCTAAGCCAGGATTCAGACACGGCTAAAACATCCGAGTTGGCAGAGTGTGCTAAAGCAGTGAATAAAACAAACTTAGGGAGGAGGCTTCTAATGTTAACATGCATGAAACCAAGGCTATTACGGTTACAGAAGTCATCAAAAGAGAGCGCCTGGGGAATAGGAGTGGAGCTAGGCACTGCAGGGCCTGGATTCACCTCTACATCACCAGAGGAACAGAGGAGGAGTAGGATAAGGGTACGGCTAAAAGCTATGAGAATTGGTCGTCTAGAACGTCTAGAACAGAGAGTAAAATGAAGTTTCTGGGGGCGATAAAATAGCTTCAAGGAATAATGTACAGACAAAGGTATGGTAGGATGTGAATACAGTGGAGGCAAACCTAGGCATTGAGTGATGAAGAGAGAGACACTGTCTCTAGAAACATCATTGAAACCAGGTGATGTCATCGCATATGTGGGTGGTGGAACTGAAAGGTTGGATAAGGTATAGTGAGCAGGGCTAGAGGCTCTACAGTGAAACAAGCCAATAAACACTAACCAGAACAGCAATGGACAAGACATATTGACATTAAGGAGAGGCATGCCCAGTCGAGTGATCATAAGGGTCCAGCGAGTAGAGGTTGGCTGGGGTCACGGCGATTCAGACAGCTAGCCGGGCTATCGGTAGCAAGCTAGTATAGGATGGAGGTCTGTTTTAGCCACCTCATGCGTTTCCGTCGGTAGATCAATCCAATTGGCAAAATAGATATAGTTATAGTGACCCAAGAAAAATTGTCCGATAGACTTATTCAGATAGCAGCCGATAAGACAGCTAACGATTAGCGGGCCCCAGATGAGCGTTCAGGTAACGTCGCGACGGAGGTGCCAGTTGGATAACTCCCTCGGGCAGACAACGTCGGTAGTCAGTCGTGAAGGCCTGGCGGGGCTCCGCATTGGCAGTAAAACGGGTCCGGATAGGTGATTGTAGCCCAGGAGTGGCTGATGGAACTCTTCAGCTGGCTAGCTCCGGAATAATTGATGCTTGTTCCGGGATCGACGCAAGCCAGTAGCCACACGGGTAGGAGCTAGCTAGCTGCGAAATCAAGGTGTAAATGTCCAGAGCTTGCGGTTGAAATCCGGGGATATGGAGAAAAATAGGTCCGGTATGCTCTGGTCCGAGTCGCACTGTACAAAAGTGGCGATAGATCATCGAGCTAAAGGAATAGCTGATGACCACAAACCGTGGTTAGCTGAAATACCAACGTTAGCCAGTAAACTGGCTAGCTTCAGGTTAGCTTCTGGCTAGCTTCTGGTTAGCTTCTGGCTAGCTTCTATTGTGGATTTTCAGATTTGAGGTAAATAATACTTTTTTTTGTAATTGGTGAGGCGGGTTGCAGGAAAGCGTTTTGAAGTTGAGTTTTTGGAAAAGAAAAATATATAAAAGATATGCGAAGAAAGGTGTAAATATATATATATACGGGACACGACAAGACGAGGACAAAAGGACGTCTGACTGCTAGGCCATCTTGGAATTATTTATGGCCAATGACCTTGAGCCTTCTTGGATGGGCACTTCTAATGTAAATCTATGGTAGCACCCAAGGGGGCTTGAATTTTCTAGCTCTCCCTGTAGATTTTGTGGTGATGTAGTGTCCCCATGAGTGACAGAACACTGAGCCAATCACGGCGCAACTAGAGAAGATTACCAACCCCTAAGCTCTGTAATTTCCGATGGCTGCCCTTCCACCACAGAAAGCACTGAGCTAGGCTAAAACCGCTGCATTTTGAAGCTGCCTTACTCAAGAAAGCAAAAAAGAGACTGTTTGTATGTGGCTTTATTAACTCAATGTTTTTTTTTTTTTTTACATTGTTTGCAAACTGATATGTAACACGTATTAATGCCAAAATAACATGCAAAACAAGCAACAAACATAAAAGAAAATATATACAGTGCATTCGGAAAGTGTCCAGACCCCGTGACTTTTTCAACATTTTGTTACATTACAGCCTTATTCTAAAATTGATTAAATTGTTGTTTTTTCCCTCATCAATCTACACACAATAAATACCCCATAATGACAAAGCCAAAACTGTTGTTTTTTTTCATTGTTGTAAATTTCTAAAAAATAAAAAACTGAAATATCACATTTACATAAGTATTCAGACCCTTTACTCAGTACTTTGTTGAAGAACCTTTGGCAGGGAGGATCTGCAGAGAAGAATAGGAGAAACTCTCCAAATACAGGTGTCAAGCTTGTAGCGTCAGCCTCGAGTCTTCTTGGGTATGACGCTACAAGCTTGACACACCTGTATTTGGAGAGTTTCTCCTATTCTTCTCTGCAGATCCTCTCAAGCTCTGTATGGGGAGCGTTGCTTCACAGCTATTTTCAGGTCTCTCCAGAGATGTTCGATCCGGTTCAAGTCCAGGCTCTGGCTGGGCCACTCAAGGACATTCAGAGACTTGTCCCGAAGCCACTCCTGTGTTGTCTTGGCTGTGTGTGTAGGGTCGTTGTCCTGTTGGAAGGTGAACCTTCGCCCCAGTCTGAGGTCCTGAGCGCTCTGGAGCAGGTTTTCTTCAAGGATATCTCTGTACTTTGCTCCGTTCATCTTTCCCTCGATCCTGACTAGTCTCCTAGTCCCTGCCACTGAAAAGATCCCCACAACATGATGCTGACACCCCCATGCTTCACTGTAGGGATGGTGCCATGTTTCCTCCAGACGTGAAGCTTGGCATTCAGGCCAAAGAGTTACATTTTGATTTCATCAGACCAGAGAATCTTGTTTCTCATGGTCTGAGAATCTTTAGGTGCCTTTTGGCAAACTCCAAGTGGAGTGCTACAGAGATGGTTGTCCTTCTGGAATGTGCTCCCATCTCCACAGAGGAATTCTGGAGCTCTGTCAGTGACCATCGGGTTCTTGGTCACCTCCCTGACCAAGGCCCTTCTCCCCTGATTGCTCAGTTTGGCCGGGCGGCCAGCTCTAGGAAGAATCTTGGTGGTTCCAAACTACTTCCATTTAAGATTGATGGAGGCCACTGTGTTCTTGGGGACCTTCAATTCTGCAGACATTTTTTGGTACCCTTTCCCAGATCTGTGCCTCGACACAATCCTGTCTCCGAGCTATGCAGACAATTCCTTCAACCTCATGGCTTGGTTTTTGCTCTGACATGCACTGTCAACTGTGGGACCTTATATAGACAGGCGTGTGCCTTTCCAAACCATGTCCAATCAATTGAATTTACCACAGCCACAGGTGTACTCCAATCAAGTTGTAGAAACAAGGATGATCGATGGAAACAAGATGCACCTGAGCTCAATTTTGAGTCTCATAGCAAAGGGTATGAATACTTATGTAAATAAGGTTTTTCTGTTTTTTACTTGTTATAAATTTGCAAACATTTCTAAAAACCTGTTTTTGCTTCGTCATTATGGGGTATTGTGTGTCAATTGCTGAGGATTTGTTTTTATTTAATACATTTTATAATAAGGCTGTAATGTAACAAAATATGGAAAAAGTCAAGGAGTCTGAATACTTTTCGAATGCAAAGTACATAGCTAAATAGGTTGGGCTCAAAATACTGAATGACAGGTCGCCACTGTGCCTATATCCCCGGTATAGCCCCCGTCTCCCCTAATCTGCATCAGATAATGAGCTCTTACTGTAAATTAAATGCTTATCACAGAATGTTTCAGAGATATCAAGTTACAGCCTGGCAAAATATGGTACTGCACAGTCAACCAACCAAGCAACAATACTGAGAGCCTCTGGTTCTTTTCCTGTGTTTGGTCTGGACTGGGTTCTCACCTGCAGCAAACCGCACCATGGTAGCCTACGAATGGAATCGGACCGAGATCACCCTAAACCGTAAACTGTGATGCATTGTTTAGTGCGCTCCGGAGTGCAGATAGTGTTCATACCAGTTCAAGCAGATGCTGACTGCGGGTTCAGTGAACGGACCACATCCACACACATCGATCATTCAACGAGTTCTCAAAGTAAAGGGGACTTTCACACCAAATTGTTTTGGTGCAGTTTTTCCGAACTATGGTGAGTTTACCCCCTTTGGACTGGTGTGAATACTCTATCCACACTTGGGAGCGCACTAAATACGCACCATGGTTCGCTCAAAAAGTGTGATCTCGGTCCAATTCAATTCGAACAACAGCTGCAGTTTAGAACGCAGTCTGGACCAAACACAGAAAAAGAACGCTAGTCGCGCATTATTATTGGTTGTTTGACTGCGAGCATTTGATGAAATCCATGCAGCATCATAACTTGAAATCTCTGAAACATTCTGTGAGTAAGTAGAAGGGCATTTTTGAGCGCATGTTATGCAGATTAGGGAAAAGGGATAAGGCTACTGAATATAGCCTATTAATGTAGCAGTTAGAGCGGCTATTGCGCTCTTTCCTGGCGCATGCTGTTGGAAGACCAAAGCGAAAGCAATATGAAGATTGGGAGACACAAGTGATGCTTTATGATAATCAAAAATGGATTTAAGGTGAGTATTTTTTCCCAAAAACAAATGACTTGCATGGAAACATGTTTTTGTTTGGGCATTTTAGTTCGTTTGACATTTGGCAACGTGAAACCAATTTAAAAACAAAATTAAAAAAATACAATGTAACAAATTGCCGAACTCTGATGCAAACTATAGCTCAAAACAGTATGAAATGTATGCACTCACTACTTTAAATCGCTCTGGATAAGAGCGTCTAATAAATTACTAAAATGTAAGAATTGTGTGAAAACGCATTACTATATGTTTGTTTGGAACGTAGGCTATCTGGGACAACTACTATAGATTGCAGATAGGCCTATATGAAAACAAAGATGCATACCAATAGAGGGAAATAGTAATGGCGTCTTTTTGTAGGCACTAACTCTGCCATGGTTCGTTGAACAAAGCCTATGAGGAAAATCAATGGCGTTTTTGTAGGGGGTTTTGATAATCGACGAAAATAAGGTATGTGGTAAACACAGGAGGCTTATGAGATCTTATACGTTTTGTTAAATGAGACAATATTCATCAACTAACGTCACTTTTTGTGAATTTTGAATAATTTATGTAATGATAAAAAACACAAAGGCTTCATAATTCATTAAGGTCATGTTAACTGACTGCTATTATCTCGTACAACAAAAACGTATAAGATCTCCTACTAAGACCGTATTTTCGGTGTTTAGCCTATTTCATAACTCTATTCTTTCCCCATTTAATCTTCCTATAAGGATGACTGAACGAACCAGATACGTCTTTTCTCGGTATTAGGACTACAAACTGGGGAGCTCTATAGCTGTAGCCTAATCTTCGAGAAACTTGTCCCTCTTAACTGCTATGGCGCACGAGTTCATACTCAGTTCACGGAAGAGAACATTCTGTTCTACAGTCGCACGTGGACACACACAGGGAGGCGGTGTTGGTTAGAATAACATGTTAGAAGTGCGTACCAACGTGATATAGTGTCGGTAAGGAGTGTAGCGGCAATAACAGACATCCAATGACGTGTCTATGGGCAGTGGAGAATTCCAGTGCAGACTGTAGATTCAGGCAATAGCCTATGGTCACGACGTCTTCCTACACTCGTATAGCTTATATCCTGTTAGCCTAGTAAGGCCACCAGACATGGGTGTGTTGGGGGGGGGCTATAGAATAATTGAATTATTATATTAGGCTAGGTCCTAGGCATAGTCTAACCGGGTTGGGGTAGAATTGAGTAAGCCACAAGCCTAATTAAACCAGGCACGTGGATATCAAGGTGGGGACTGTAGCAACATATTCTCTCTCCTGACAAGTGGCAACACGTTTATTTTTTCTTCGAACTATGTCCTGGTGAGCTCGGAGAAAGGGGTTTACATTTGGAGAGGCTCTTGTTACAAGCAGCCTCATTGGCTGATTTCTCCTACCTCTCAGGACCTGGACTTCAGGCTATGTATGCATTTGCAGATGGGTATGCCATAGTTGTAACAGAGAAATGTATTATCAGAAACTCAAATAGATCAACATTGTTTTAAATTAGTGAGTTCCCTTGAGAGTAAAATGACAGACCACTGAAACATCATGAAGACACGCTGTGGTTATAATAGGCTATGCAAGGTTAGTAGATTCACATGTAGCCTATAGCTTGTGTTGGTAAATCAAATTAAAATATAATGATTATTAGGCTATACACTGAGTGAACAAAACATTAGGTACATCTTCCTAATATTGAATTGCACCCACCTCCTTTTGCTATAAGGGATCATAGCTTTCAACTGGTCAGTCTCATGGAAAGAGAATGTGTTCTAAATGTTTTGTACACTCAAGTGTATAACCCTGAGCTAAGAAAATAACCCCAAAAGTTCAAAGTAGGCTACAGTTCGGGATTTGGGAAGCTGTTCAATAGTATTGTAGTGACCTTAACACAACACCTAGTGACCTCCTCAAGAGGTTCGGGCCTCTTGGTGTAACAGTTAAGGTGTTGGCTTGACAGTAGCTGGACCAATCAAGTCCTGATTGGGGCTACACCTCGAATTCGCTACAGTATTTATAATTCTTGATATTTTCCCATTGATTCTTGAAGAATGTAATCCATAAATGCCTCACGAGTTTAGCACAAAACAGGGTCAGAACTATGTCGACGTCATGGATCTAGTCAGTCCTTGCATCTTGAGCGCTGGATATTCCCAAATAAATTTCACTTTTTAATTGTCATGTGAGGCTATAGGCTACGCTGGAGAGAAACACACTTCAATTTAAGGGGGGGAAATAATCGTTTTTCTCAAAGAGACGTGTTCGGTGCTGAAGAAATGTGTTACGGAAATGAGCTAGAGGAATTGTGTTGCAATGCGCCTTGCCTTAACCCTTGAAAAAGAACACTCGCGCAGTCTGGTCAGCAATGATGTGTGGCATGACAGAAACAACCCCCCTTTTCATATTGTTCATCAAGTGATTGGCCGACCATCCCTTCCATCAATGAATATGAACGAGCTATTCCAAGTAGTGTACTGTATACAAAAAATACGTCACCTCTACTCGTAGCCAATTGCAGCCCTGTTTTATTATGACACCCTGGGATTCCGCGAATTTGTTTCTTGGAGTTGGGAACAGCTTCATGCTGTAAAATAGGACAAGTTGACGCATTTGCGGGGAGAGAAAGAAGACAGCAGAACCTACAACACTATTCCAGGACCGTATTTATTATTTACAGGCTACAGAGGAGTAAATCAAACATCAAGATAATTATCTAGTTAGTAGCCTAGTTACCAAAGAGCGTTTATTTGATCCGTTTCTGTAAAATAGTATTATTTCAAGACACAAAGACGACACATGTGGAACTGAAAACCACATGTTTCCTGAAATCCCTGTGGTGTGAAAATTACCCACTTGATAAATTACAAGGAGAGTCAATTTATCAAAGGCGAAAATATCAGCATCCGTTTAGGGAACATATTTTTGTCACCGGTGAAATAAATAAAGGCTTCGGCAATGTCGGAGGTTGATCTCGCTGCTGAGTGTTTAGTCTCCATCGCTAACCGCCGGCCACCGGAGGACCGCTGTCCCGATGCCAAACCGAAAGAAGACATGTCGAAAGAGAACCAAGAAAACAGGACTTTGTTAATGGTGGCGATGATTTTGCTCGACCTGAACAAATGTAACCAGATAACACGCAGTGAGACATGTGGTGGGGGTAGTAGATGTCTGGGCCAAAGTGATGCCAACAGCATGGTTAACGGATCCCTGTGTGGTCACAGGGTGAGCGGGGACACTGCAAGGGCGCAACATACCTCGACAGAAAAGCAGTCACGGAACAAGAAGGCTGTGATTGTGCATGTGTCCTCAGAGAAGAGACATTGTTGCCCGTTCAGCGGCTGTGGGAAGATGTATGGCAAGTCTTCCCACCTTAAAGCCCACCTTAGAGTGCACACTGGTAAGTGTTGTAAAGGTTAGGCTACTAGATAGTCTATACTGGTGTATAGCCTAGCTCTGTATGCCCACACTGGCCCATTATTGAGAACATAACTTTGACCAGTCTGTTTTTCAGTAGAACATTGCAAAATGATATGGCTCTCATAGTTTGTACTAAAGACAATTCGATTTAGTGTATTCTAGAATCTAGATAACCATCGTGCCTACGCTTTGTAGTATGTGTGCGTGTTGTACATAACTAAAATTATACATGAACTGTCTTCCTGTGTGTTTTGAATGCGGAGATGTGTGTGCGCAAAGGGCGGCGTGATTCTTGTTGACACCATAGAGGCCTCTAGTGACCAAAAGGCAGTATTAGCATTGGCAGCGCCATTGAGGGCTTCCACCACTTTAACCAACTGGGTGGGACTTCCGACTTCATTGGCTGAGCCTTCCGGATGACCCTGTTGGAGTCATGTCCAACCAGGTCATCAGGAGGGATCAGCCAATCATGAAGAACAAAATGTACTACTTCAAAATGGAGATTGCCTCAATGGAGCTGTGCATGTTGTCACAGATGCTATAATGGCACAGATACAAAGATGAGTCCTCAATCTCTCACTATGGTTGACACAAACTGTTGAGCAAGAAATGAGAACAGTGTGCATAGTAGTACAGAAACTGACTTCCTAGACATGTAGATATGGCACATAGAGTGGAGGTGTTATAATACCCATAAAACCTAGTGGTTTTGGGACTTGCAGGGACTTGTAGTCTTGCATGTCTACTTTGATGCTAATTAGCATTTTTGAATATGACAGTAAATAGAGCTGAATATATTGATTAAAGTCACCTTGTCCTAGAGAGAGTTACACGGTTATCAAAATTTAACGTCAGGGTAAGCCAACACGAAACACAGCCCTTATTTTAAGTGTTTCTAAAATCCCCTATGGGAAAGATGAATGGTGGAAAAACGATTGGAACCATGTTTGACTGCTAGGTTTTATGGGTATTATGACTCATACTGTGGTACTCTATTCAAACTTCTACTAGGCTATATAGGTCTTGTTCACGTGCTAGTCAGAATTAGGAAACTCTGAGATTTACGACTTGCTAATTGGTTGTAGTTCTACACGTGCCGCATTCAACCAGTTACAAGTCGGGAATTATAGAGTTCCGACTAGATTGTGAAAGCGTCATTATAGACGGGTTGGTCGACAACGTCACAAAAATGATGCGCGCTCATGGATGTGTCCGGAATGCGTGCGTTGTTATGATTGTGAATGTTCGGATAGCTAGCAACAATGACAAGAATCTTTCGTGCGGAATCGTAGGTGGCTCGTTTCAGCTCTTTATATCTTGTTATTGATACCATGCCTTGTTTTGAGGTGTTTTGACTGTTTTAATGTTGATGCCAATGTGTCTTAATTCGCTAGCTAGCATTTAATTTGTACATTTAATTTATTTTCATATTAATATAAATTGTATTTGTCACATGCGCCGAATAAAACAACCTTACCTTGAAATGCTTACTTGCAGAGTTTTTAAAAAGTAAGTAAGAAAAATGTGCTAAATAAACTAAAGGAACAATAGTAACACAATAACGAGGATATATACAAGGGGTACCAGTACCGAGTCAATGTGCAGAGGTACAGTTTAGTTGAGGTAATTGCGGTAATATGTACATGTAGGTAGGGGTAAAGTGACTATACATGGATAATACCAACAACTGTAGCAATGTATTAGAGGCAACAGGTACTCATTGTTCAAATGTATTTATGTTTTCAATAAACATTTGGAGAAGAAATATAGTTTACATGTTGTCAACGGTCTAAGTAAACCCTGTCTGTTTTGCTCCATTGTTGCGCACACGTTAGTTTTGTTGCTAATCAACCAACCTGTCTATAGCCCACCATTTCAACCAAGTGTTAAGGACCTGTTACCTATGTTTAATGTTTAGCCTGGATATATAATTGTAATAAACCCACTCAAGCCAACGTATTGTCCTTGGTAACCATGCAACACACCTTCCTCTTACATCACATATTTCACTACACTCATTTTTGTTTCTAGACAGGATACCTGGTCATGGAGGAATTCAACACTTGAATGAATTAGGCCTATTTGTAGTACAAATGTTATTGATCAGTCGGTATAATAATGAGCATGTAGAATCCCCTTAAGATAATTTTACACAAATCTTATAATGTTCCTGACATATCTATCATTTCGTATAAATGTTGATACATAGAGAACATATTATTGTTATATAGCCTTGTTATAAGAATTCAATATTATAACAGCTCTAAGTGCTTAATGGTAAGTGATGTCTCAACCTGTAGAATGGAATGTTAGCCAATTTGATTTATTATGAAAAATGTTGACCTTCATTCTGTCATTGAGAACTCAGAATGACTCCACTTATTCCCTCTTCCTTCTCTTTGTCCTCTTGGTGGCTATGGTTCTCCAGGTGAGAGGCCATTCCAGTGTACCTGGCCAGACTGCACTAAGAGGTTTTCGCGTTCAGACGAGTTGACACGCCACTACCGAACACATACGGGGGAGAAGCGCTTCACCTGCCCGCTATGTGACAAGTGTTTCATGAGGAGTGATCATCTGACCAAACACGCCCGCCGCCACGCAGGCTTTCACCCCAGCATGCTTCAGGGCCCCACAGTCAGAAGAAGCCGCTCCTCCGCCTCCTTCTCCTCCTGCGACTCTGGAGACCAGAGCCCTACTGAGGTGTGAGACACACACGCACAACCAAAATACACTACAGGGAGGTGGAAGTAGGCTAGTTACTTTATTTACCCAATAACAAACACACACTTTTTTGTGCAAAATGTTATATCTACTGTGGGCCCAGTGCCCTATTGAACATGACCCTGTTTGTTTTCTGTTTGGTAATAACTGGTCTCTAGTGACCCCTAGTGGTGTGAGCAATATTATCACTGGAATGAGAAAAGCGGTTTTAATCGTAGAGCCATTCACCTTTTTTGCATAATATTTAATTTCCTCTTTCTACAAGGAATACTGTACATTAAGTACATCAAGTAGCAATGTAATAATATGTGAAGTATGTCATTTTTTTATTTGGACATTTATTTTGTTTTTACACAACCAGACAATGAGATGCCTTGTGTATTAAAGTGCTCCATAATGTAATAGTATAAATCACCTTGGTAGTTGTGTGTGTGTGTGCTAGTAGCTGATAATGAATTGCCTAAATTATGGTTATGTTATAACACAAAGCTGTGCAGTGAAATTTGTGTACCAAGTCACATACGGGTTACTCGTACAACTGAGATAGTTTGTTGGCATTTTGACACCTATCCAAATAGAATGTAAAATTGTGTGTTGCAGCTTAGATCACTATTACAACATTTGCAGTATTGCTCTTCTTTTTTTCTCAACTTTGTACATTATTTTTATATTTGTATAGGGGATTGTGTAATACTTTGTGCCTTTCAGATTGAATTCATGCTCAGCATTCTTGGATGTTTTGAAGTTGTTCTAGTTTTCTGAATGTCTGAAGCTCCATCTGCCAACATGTGGATAACTAATTTATGATAGTATTGCTCACTGTAAATACCTGTGTAGTTAATTGTCAGATATTTTTAACATTAAAATAATTCTTTGTACATCAGTATGATCTATGTGAGGTTGCATAATTTTATAGGGAGCCAAGATGGTGTCATCATTTTGTAGGCCAAATTTCATCCATTCTTTTTTCCCCTATATGCATTTTTTTTATGTAGCTAAATACATTCCAGTCCATTTAGCATGCAGGCTTATGTTCATTATTAGATTGCTAATGAACTTAGTACCTGCCGTCACCGTGCGAGAGAGTTTTTGCTACATTATCAATACACCTGGCTACAAAAATGCATTTAGAAAAATGCCCCATTATGCAGTAGACTCCCCAAGCAGGTTCAGTTGGCTTTGTGTTTATTGATATTATACACTACACAGGACAGTAACATTGTTAAATACTAGAATGTAAGTGTCTACATGAGAACACAATAGTAAAATAAATAATAAATCACCTGTCTAAATGAAAAAATTAAATGCATACATTCATACTGCAAATCCCTTTAAAATACATTAGGTCATGAGACTGGCAATAAATACACACATTGTTTGAATATTCTTTACTTTAAGGCATACTCTAATCGCAAATCAACTCAGAGGTGTTTGAGTGAAGGACTCCGTGAGGGATTAGTACTCAAAGTTAATGATCCTTAGATCACTTTCCAACCAATCACGAGGAAAATAAACTGCACCCCACCCCCTGCTGTGTGTGTCTGCTCTATTGACACTATTTAGAATGATTGTGCCAATCAAGATAGCAGGAGTGGTTAGTTAGACAGTGGGAGGGGCATGGTAGGATGTCAACAGGCTGTATCTAAAAAGCTATCTAAAGTTGGCTTATACTTTTACTTAACAAAACCACTTGTTCCCTTTGGCCTCTACTGGGATGAGTTGTGTAAGCAAACTGGAAAAGTATTGTGTTGTAGAATGAGTCCAATGATACAGAGTGCTGTATCATCCTCTTGAATAAGGGTCATCGCAGATTAGCAATCACCTTAATCACCGTACACATATTACCTTAGAACCCAAACTCAAATGTGCAAGAATAACACATTCAAAAGTGATAAATCAATGAAGAATGGACAAAGTAGCAGAGTGTGCAGTAGTAAGATGTGGGAACAAACAGCCAATTCAGATACATTTCCCAATCCCTTTACAGTAGGTGCTCATCATGAACGTCATCCCTTTGCAATGCATTCATTCCTAAAAACCATAAATACCTCCAACCAGTACAATAAGAAACAGGGCAAGAGTGTCAAGGTAGACTGAATGAGTCCATGGACCAGGCCGGTGCTACACAACCCTGCTTTCAGTACCAAATTACAGTATCAGATATTAAATCTTTACAACACACCCCATTACATACAATCATACAGATCCTTCAAATAAAAAGTATATAACTACAAAAATGAACTAAATAAAACGCAATAAATATGACGAAGTCAAGTAAGCAGAGCAGCGTTATCACCAGCAGTTAAGATAATATTTCCTATTTAGGGACATGGAAATTATATTTAAATCAAATTACCTTGTTTTTATTTTCGCTTGTATTACACAATATTGACCAGGAAGAGGCATCAGAGAGGCCTAGACTAGTGTGTCTCCTCCCAGATCTCAAACAGAAGTGCATGTCCTACCATAGGAGGAAGTAATCACTGTTAGTCGTATTTGAACATTTTTGTGTTTGTCTTCCTCTTTTTCTAGTTTTTCTTTTTACATTTAACTTTCTGCCTGATAAGTTGATTATTTGTTTCCATATAATTATCATATTCTATAAATGCTCTCTGTTGCCACTAATGGCAGAGTAAACTCACAGCAGATGTGTGGGCTACTGGATTTGACAGGCGGTGGAGGAGGTGGCTTGGCAGCACATGCAGGTGGGGTTGACAGATTTGGGCAGGATCAGGTCCAGGTCTTCGTCGTCAGGGATCTCGTCCAGCCGGTAACCATCCTTCAACAGCTGGATATTCAGGTCCTGGTTGATTTGCTGCAAGGGTGGACATATGGACATGTGACTAGGGGGTATAAGGTATGGTCAGTCATGTTACTAAGGGGTGTAGGGGATGGTCAGCCATGTTACTAGGGTCGTAGGGGATAGTCAGTTATGTTCTAAGGGGTTGTAGGGGATGGTCAGTCATGTTACTAGGGGTCATAGGGGATGGTCAGTTATGTTCTAAGGGGTCGTAGGGGATGGTCAGTCATGTTACTAAGGTGTTGTAGGGGATGGTCAGTCATGTTACTAAGGGGTGTAGGGGATGGTCAGTCATGTTACTAGGGGTCGTAGGGGATAGTCAGTTATGTTCTAAGGGGTCGTAGGGGATGGTCAGTCATGTTACTAAGGTGTTGTAGGGGATGTTACTAAGGTGTTGTAGGGGATGGTCAGTCATGTTACTAGAGGGTGTAGGGGAATGTCACATTACTGGGGCTGCAGAAACTCTACCATAGACTTAAGAAGACTATTAAGTAGTCTTCAAGGAGTACCCATGTAACTAAAGGCTTTTCACACGGTGAAAGCCCGTAGTAACATGACTGACGATCCCCTACACCCCTTAGTAACATGCCTGACCATTGCCTACACCCCTTATTTATCAACTGACCTTGTTTTTATTTTCACTTGTATTACACAATAATGACCAGGAGGAATCAGAGGCCTAGACTAGTGTGTCTCCTCCCAGATGAGTATTCTCAGATAAGTAGTCTTCAAGGAGTACCCATGTAACTGAAGGCTAGTCATATTGTTACACTGTGAAAGCCATAATCACTGTTTTATCATAAGTTATTGAAGTTTACTTACTTCAGCGATCATATCAGGCTTTTGAAGAGTCTTGTTACAGTAGCTAAATGGTTTAATGACAAATACATAAGGCTAAAATATATGTAGTGTGTAGTGTAAGTGGTTTTAAGAATGGGTCAGTTGTGGTGACCTTAAATGAATAAAGGTAGCCTGAGATTTTATCCAACAGTAATCCACATTTACTGTAATGAGGTTTGTGAAGGGAGAGAACATGAAGATTGTAAGTGTGGTGGGGATGAGTAGCAATGGCCAGGCATGACTGTAAAGTTCAGTACAGATACAACAGCTGAGACGAGACGGTTTTTATGCAGTTTTAGAACCGAGGTTTGCTTGATCTAGTTTTAGAACGTCTCATGTCAGCTGCTGGAGTTTCTAAGAATCAACATCGAAAATATTAGCTAAAGAAGAGACGTGTCCGTTTAACAGTGTGCAGATGTTCTGTATTTAGCCAAGCCGTTAGCTAGCTAGCCTACCAGACAGATAGCTATTTTGCTGCAGTTAGCTAGCCTAACTTGCTGATATTTCTCTGAAATGTCACGAAAGTCCACCCTGTTTCTGATGCATGCATTTCATGATACTAATTTGCTACAACAACTTGTTACAACCAAAGGCAGCTTTGTTTCAAAGTACATCAGTCATTGTGTTCCAGGCTGTATCACAACCGGCCGTGATTGGGAGTCCCATAGGGCGACGCAGAATTGGCCCAGCGTCGTCCGGGTTAGGATTTGGCTGGGGTAGGCTGTCATTGTAAATAAGAATTTGTTCTTAATTGACATTCCTTGTTAAATAATGGCTAAATAAATAAAAACGAAATAAATTGTAAAGAGGCACCATCACAGTGGAAACGGTCACAACCACACGTATCGTCATTTGATCTGAATGCCCCTTCTTTAGTGAGCTGTTCTACAACACAAAATTCTAAAACTGGTTCGTTTTGTCCCGTCTCGTTTCTCCTTATGTCGGCTGTTGTATCTGTTCCGGGCTTAAGTAGTGTTACCCAGAGTGCATAGGTACCTGGTCCCTCACACATCTCACCTCGGCTGAGGAGTATCCCGATGAGGAGTATCTGGACATGTCGAAGTCATCGTCACTGCAACATAAAGGGAAGTGGATGGTCATTTACATAGATTCATGTTATCACTGTTGATCTTATATGTACATTCACCTCATGCCTGTCACAATGGCGCCAAATGGGAAGGCTGCAGTTTTACGGGCTCCTAACCAACTGTACTATTTAGTTTTTTTATTTTGCATTGTTTGTAACTCATTTTGTACATAATGTTGCTGCTACCGTCTCTTATGACCGAAAACAACTTCTGGACATCAGAGCAGCGATTACTCACCTCAAACTGGTCGAAGATTTTTTTCTTTAATGAGTCCAACGCAAAGGATATACTGCTTCCCGGAGACCAGGCCCTTATCCAGTCATTCGCGTGAAGAAAAGACGGAAATAGAGGGTGCGGAGGTCTGGGTGCCTTGTGAGAATTTGTCGGCGAGTGAGTAAACCACCACTACCCTCGGTATTATTGGCCAACGTGCAATCATTGGAAAACAAACTGGACGATCTACGATTAAGACTATCTTACCAACGTGACATTAAAAACTGTAATATCTTATGTTTCACAGAGACTTGGCTGAATGACGACACAGATAATATAGAGCTGGCTGGCTTCTCCGTGTTTCGGCAGGACAGAGCAGCTACGTCTGCTAAGACGAGGGGCGGGGGTGTGTGTCTATTTGTCAATAACTGCTGGTGCGCAATGTCTAATATTAAAGAAGTCTCGAGATATTGCTCACCTGAGGTAGAATACCTAATGATAAGCTGTGGACCACCCTATCTACCAAGAGAGTTCACATCTATATCATTCGTAGCCGTCTATTTACCACCACAAACCGATGCTGGCACTAAGACCGCATTCAACAAGCTTTATAAGGCCATAAGCAAACAAGAAAATGCTCATTCAGAAGCGGCGCTCCGAGTGGCCGGGGACTTTAATGCAGGCAAATGTCACGTGCAACCAGAGAGAGAGAGAAAAAAAAAAAAAAAAAAAAAACTCTAGACCACCTTTACTCCACACACAGAGACGCATACAAAGCTCTTCCCTGCCCTCCATCTGGCAAATCTGACCATAATTTTATCCTCCTGATTCCTGCTTACAAGAAAAAACTAAAGCAGGAAGTACCAGTGACTCGCTCAATACGGAAGTGGTCAGATGACGCGGACACAGGAATGTTTTGCTAGCACAGACTGGAATATGTTCCGGGATTCATCCAATGGCATTGAGGAGTATACTACCTCAGTCACCAGCTTCATCAACAAGTGCATCGACGACATCGTCCCCACAGTGACCGTACATACACTACATTTTTTGTCCATTAAAATAACATCAAATTGATCAGAAATACAGTGTAGACATTGTTAATGTTGTAAATGACTATTGTAGCTGGAAACGGCTGATTTGTAATGTAATATCTACATAGGCATACAGAGGCCCATTATCAGCAACCATCACTCCTGTGTTCCATTGGCATGTTGTGTTAGCTAATGTCTACACTGTATTTCTGATCAATTTGATGTTATTTTAAATGGACAAAAAATGTGCTTTTCTTTCAAAAACAAGGACATTTCTAAGTGACCCTAAACTTTTGAACAGTAGTGTACATTTCCCAACCAGAAACCATGGATTACAGGCAACATCCACACCATGCTAAAGCCTCTCTGTAGCCGATGTAAGCAATACCTTTAAACAGGTCAACATTTACAAAGCCGCAGGGCCAGACGGATTACTAGGAGGGGTACTCAAAGCATGCGCAGACCAACTGGCAAGTGTATTCACTGACATTTTCAACCTCCCCCTGGCCGAGTCTGTAATACCTACATGTGTCAAGCAGACCACCATAGTCCCTGTGCCCAAGAAAGTGAAGGTAACCTGCCTAAATGATTACAGCCCCGTAGCACTCACTTCCGTAGCCATGAAGTACTTTGAAAGGCTGTTCAATCGCACTCCACACTGCCCTTTCCCACGTGAACAAAAGGAACACCTATGTGAGAATGCTGTTTATTGACTATAGCTCAGCGTTCAAGACCATAGTGCCCACACACCTCATTGCTAAACTAAGGACCCTGGGACTAAACACCTCCCTCTGCAACTGGACCCTGGACTTCCTGATGGGCCACGCCCAGGTGGTAAGAGTAGGCAACAACACATATTCCACTCTGATCCTCAACACTGGGGCCCCTCAGGGGTGCATGCTTAGTTCCCTCCTGTACTCCCTGTTCACCCACGACTACATCAATCAATCAAATGTATTTATAAAGCCCTTCTTACATCAGCTGATATCTCAAAGTGCTGTACAGAAACCCAGCCTAAAACCCCAAACAGCAAGCAATGCAGGTGTTGAAGCACAGTGGCTAGGAAAAACTCCCTAGAAAGGACAGAACCTAGGAAGAAACCTAGAGAGGAACCAGGCTCTGAGGGGTGGCCCGTCCTCTTCTGGCTGCGCCGGGTGGAGATTACAACAGAACATGGCCAAGATGTTCAAATGTTCATAGATGACCAGCAGGGTCAAATAATAATAATCACAGTGGTTGTCGAGGGTGCAGGTCAGCACCTCAGGAGTAAATGTCCAGTACATGGCCAAGCACGACTCCCAACACCATCATTAAGTTTGCGAAACAACAGTGGTAGGCCTGATCACCGACAACGATGAGACAGCCTATAGGGAGGTCAGAGACCTGGCAGTGGTGCAAGGACAAAAACCTCTCTCTCAACGTGAGCAAGACAAAGGAGATGATTGAGGACTACAAGGAAAGGAGGGCCGAACAAGCCCCCATTAACATCGACGGGGCTGTAGTGGAGCGTGTCGAGAGTTTCAAGTTCCTTGGTGTCCACATCACCAACAAACTATCCAAACACACCAAGACAGTTGTGAAGAGGGCACGACAACACCCGTTCCCCCTCAGGAGACTGAAAAGATGTGGCATGGGTCCCCAGATCCTCAAAAAGTTCTACAGCTGCACCATCGAGAGCATCCTGACCGGTTGCATCACCGCCTGGTATGGCAACTGCTCGGCATCTGATCGTAAGACGCTACAGAGGGTAGTGCGTATGGCCCTGTACTTCACTGGGGCCAAGCTTCCTGACATCCAGGAGCTATTTACTAGGCGTGTCAGAGGAAGGCTGAACAACTAAACTAATCAAATGGCTACCCGGACTATTTACATTGACCCCCCCCCCCCCCCCCTTTTTTTTACACTGCTGCTACTCGCTTTTTAGTATCTATGCACAGTCACTTACAAATGACCTCGACTAACCTGTACCCCCCACATTGTCTTGGTACCGGTACCCCCTGTATATAGCCTCGTTATTGTTATGTAAATGTCTTGTGTTACTTTTTGATTGATGAGATTTTTTTTACTTGAGTTTATTTAGTAAATATTTTTCATTAACTGCATTGTTGGTTAAGGGCTTGTAAGTAAGCATTTCACGGTAAGGTCTACACCTGTTGTATTTGGTGCATGTGACAAATGCAATTTGATTTGATAACCTAAATACTGTATCCATGTTGGCAGGTCTGATAGTAAAGGGTGATGGTGGACAAGTGACATTATGTGTGTACGATATCACCTACCTGTCTGTATCTAGGGCCACCAGGGGCTTCTCATCAGGGCTCTGGTCTAAGGAGGAGTAGCCCTTATTGGGCACCACCAGCCTATGGAGAGGAGAGAGGGAGTGAGTGAGTGAAAAAGAGGGAAAAGGTAGAGGTGGGCAGGATAGTGAGTACACAAGAAGGAAGAGGTAGAACAGACCAGGAGAAAGAGAGTGAGTGAGAGTGAAAGAAATGGGAGGGGTTGAAGATACCAGTGAAGAGGGACATAGGGAGAAGGCCCTAGTCAGGACTGAGGTCAGCTCTCACCGTGTTCTGGCCATGACATTGTTCTTCTTGGGCTGCTGGTTCACTGGACTTCCTGCATTGCCATTCTTCAGTGATCCCTTCCTGGCCAGCTCTCGCTGTTTCTCTGCACATCACAAGATGTGACATCAGAGGATTGACAAATATAGAGGGCCACAGACACAATCCTGCCATGGCACCTCTCAGATAACCAGTCTCCTGACACCATTCAACTGGTCATCTGGTTTAGAGTCAGAGATGTGTCAAAGATGACAGACCAGGGCCATCACCAGACTATGACACACACAGCACATTAACACCTGGTGCAAGAACGACTCAATTCTGGCCCTAATGAACTTACTGAGTCAACTTTCTGAGTGAATTTACAGAGTAAGGTATTTTGTCATTATTCGATCTTAGCAAATCACATTACTAGACCTACAAGGCGTGGTTCCAAATAGAAAAATATAAATGGTAGCTAGCTACCTTCTAACTAAAGGGCGAAGCTTCACATAGACAAAAATAATGATAGTATCCTAATCTGTGGGTGATGTGTCGCACTTGTGGGGAAAGCTTTCCCCATAAAAAAGAAAGAACAAACTCAAATAGATTTTCTAAAATCTTCATGTTGCCTCACACAAGCATATGGGTGGGAATAGGGGGTACACAAGTCAGGCTAATGACTGCAGTGTGCTAGTTTGAGGTTTTGATATAACAGACCTTCTGGGCTTGGGAAGGAAATATCTGGTGTGCGGGACTAGGGCCATCCAACAGTGACTCCCTCCCTCATCCCAGATGTTATGGGAACATTTGTTAACAGGGTAACATGAGGAGGGATTGCTCATCAAAGGCATGTCTTTTTACAAAATTGTTAAATTGAGTAATTATTTTACCATTTCATTTTCTGGACATCCCAATGAGGTGTGTCAATGTGTTTATATGTATGCCTTTAAAGCCTTGACACTAAACCTAGCCTTTGTATTGCTCCCTTCTACAGTACCTTTGTATTGCTCCCTTCTACAGTACCTTTGTATTGCTCCCTTCTACAGTACCTTTGTATTGCTCCCTTCTACAGTACCTTTGTATTGCTCCCTTCTACAGTACCTTTGTATTGCTCCCTTCTACAGTACCTTTGTATTGCTCCCTTCTACAGTACCTTTGTATTGCTCCCTTCTACAGTACCTTTGTATTGCTCCCTTCTACAGTACCTTTGTATTGCTCCCTTCTACAGTACCTTTGTATTGCTCCCTTCTACAGTACCTTTGTATTGCTCCCTTCTACAGTACCTTTGTATTGCTCCCTTCTACAGTACCTTTGTATTGCTCCCTTCTACAGTACATTGTATTGCTCCCTTCTACAGTACCTTGTATTGCTCCCTTCTACAGTACATTGTATTGCTCCCCACAACATATTTGTATTGCTCCCTTCTACAGAGCCTTGTTTTTTATTTATCTGTTATTTTACCAGGTAAGTTGACTGAGAACACATTCTCATTTACAGCAACAACCTGGGGAATAGTTACAGGGGAGAGGAATGAGCCAATCGTAAACTGGGGATTATTAGGTGACTGATGGTTTGAGGGCCAGATTGGGAATTTAGCCAGAACACCAGGGTTAACACCCCTACTCTTACAATAAGTGCCATGGGATCTTTAATGACCTCAGAGAGTCAGGACACCCGTTTAACGTCCCATCTGAAAGACAGCACCCTACACAGGGCAGTGTCCCCAATCACTGCCCTGGGGAATTGGGATATTTTTTTAGACCAGAGGAAAGAGTGACTCCTACTAGCCCTCCAACACCACTTCCAGCAGATTCTGGTCTCCCATCCTGGGACTGATCAGGACCAACCCTGCTTAGCTTCAGAAGCAAGCCAGCAGTGGTATGCAGGGTGGTATGCTGCTGGCTTGTACTTCTCCCTTCTACAGTACCTTGTATTGCTCCCTTCTACAGTACCTTGTATTTCTTCCCACAACATCTTTGTATTGCTCTCCGGACATGTGACCCCTGTCCAAGGTGCTGAAATAAACAGAGGTACTAGGTTCTGCTGAGACCTCTTACACTCACCTATCTTCATCTGCAGAGGAGAGGGCTTGTAGTTAATAGTGACTGGCTCGCCCTCCCTCGTGTCTGAGTCTGCCTCCGAAGAAGCCGTGGACGATGCCGGGTCCTGGAGAGAGAGAGAGGTTCTAAATTGCATCACAGTAGTGAGAGATTGGTGTCACACGACTCACGTTCTGGGATGTTTATATGACATTGTCATTATGTATAGGCCAGTAAATACAATAGGCCTACTGCTACTGTATTAGAAAAATATATTTGTGAGATTCCCTGTCCAGCTCACACACACATATGCACTTTACACATACATCAAAGGTTGTCAGGTAGTCACATCTTAACTGTACAGAGTTCATTCATTGACTGCCATGACACACATTACACTCATAACTCCCAAAAGCTACGCCACTGCAGATACAGACAAACACTTTCGCTGAATCATGTTATTCCAGATAGGTTCCACCATAGCAGGGGTGGGCAACATACGGCCCATGGACCAAATCCGGCCCATCAGGCCATTCAATCTGGCCAGAGGGTAGTTTGAGTAAAGAAGGAAGACCACTCTTGAATGTCTAAAACTAGACAGTATGTAGAAATTATAATGGACCTATACGTTTTAAAATAACTTCCCCTTTTCAGGCCCGCAAATTGCTTCTGATTAACAAATTGCTCAGGAAAAAATTGTGGCCCTCACTGATTTTTAAAATCTAGATGTGGCCCTTGAGCCAAAATTATTTCCCACCCCTGGACTTGAAAAACGAACTCGATACAACAAACTAACATGGTCTACTGAGACACAACACTAACTATATGCCTACAGCATGTGATGTAACGAGCGGGTTTGATTCAGAGTGAAACGCCATATGCTGCCGTGGAGGGTACCGCTCCACGCAGTCACCGCATGATGAAGTAATCGAAGGGGGGCTAGGCCTTACTCGCTCCGATAGGAGCGAATTACAATTGCTCTGTAATGTTCAAAAATAGCAAACAATTAAATAATAACACGATCTGTTACATACATGCCAATCCACTACCTACGATTTTTGCAATGACAGGCTTTGTCTCATTTGTTTGTCCCAAGAAGGGATGGCTCTGCGAGGCTGGGATGGTT
This sequence comes from Salvelinus namaycush, assembly GCF_016432855.1. NCBI lineage: Eukaryota > Metazoa > Chordata > Actinopteri > Salmoniformes > Salmonidae > Salvelinus > Salvelinus namaycush. The sequence continues at coordinate 17,767,434 of NC_052307.1, forward strand.
GTTTTCGCCAAGCATCACCGATGCTCACTACGCAGCTCGATCACTTGAAATATATTGATATTGATCAAGGTCGCCTTAAATTCGCTTCTCATCGCCATAAAGCCAGGCATACTCTCTTGACCTTATGGTTGCCTACCAATAATGCGACATTTTCTACATTTATCAGACAGCTAAAACAAAATGCAACAAATTAACACCAGGCCAATATCGAAATTCAACAATACATTACAGGCAAAACTGATAGCGTCAAAAATGTAGTAGCCTAGTCTAACAGTATAGGAACAGACTGTATTAGCCAATGCATTAATTTATCATCACAAGTTGTAGCCTATAAAAAACATCCCACTTACAAGCGGCTGCATCTCCGCCTGAACAGCGCTAGGCACCTGAAATCTATCTACCGGTATCTCTTCCATCATTTTGGCGAGGTGTTATTTCTACCGTTTATGCCAAGGTAATTAATAATACGGCAGCGCCGTGTGTTTTAGTGTGATCAATTGTGGCTGAGATTTTCGGTTTCTCAGATTTCTATCAATCTCTGCGATTCTCCGGTTCTTTGCCTCATCCCAGCAGGCAGTATCTGTAGTGACCAGTCGCTGACTCAACCACCCACTTCCGGGTACGGATCCGTTAATCGGTCTCGCCCATAATGGTCTCGCCCGCCTTACTGCCGCCCGAGAATGAGCGTAAACCTGTTCCACAATGGCCTGACAATGTGGACCAGTGATTCTTTATGGCATAACTCCAATAAAGATACAACTATTTATAAACTGAGTGGTTCGAGCCCTGAATGCTGATTGGCTGACAGCCGGGGCATATCAGACCGTATTCCACCGTCAAGACAAAACATGTTTTTTTACTGCTCTAATTAAGTGTGTAACCAGTTTATAATATCAATAAGGCACCTCGGTTGTTTGTGGTATATGGCTAATATACCACGGCTAAGGGCTGTATCCAGGCACTCCGAGTTGTGTCGTGATAAGAACAGCCCTTAGCCGTGGTATATTGGCCATATACGTGCACTTGGAAAAATAAAATGACAAAACATATTTTATAAATCCCTTTTTATATCAGCAGTTGTCACAAAGTAAATAACAGATATTTGGCCTAAACCCCAAAGAGAAAGCAATGCATAAGCAGAAGCACAGTGGCCAGGATGAACTACGTAGGAAAAAACTAAAGATGAACCAGGCTCAGAGGGGTGCCAGACCTCTTCTGTAATATGACATTTTTATAATTTTTTTTATAAATACGAAGTGTTTTTTATAAACATATTTAGGCCTAATTCTTTGTCGGATCACATCTATTATAGGCTGCCGTTTCTCCCCAATTAAAACAACATGTCGTTGCCATTACAGCAGAGAGCAGCAATATCATGTACTAACTGCAAACTAATCAATACTAATGAAGACGATAGTATTTTTTTTAATTATAATTTCAAGAGCCAGTTGTCTTGGCCAGTATGAACCAGCAGATGGCGCTTCAAACATAGGCTTTGTGATAAGAGTCAACTGGGGGCAATGAGACAAACTAAAGACAACAGAGGCTGTGGTAGGCTTATGGTCCCTTTATATTGACCCAGAGCATTGTGTGTGTGTGTGTGTGTGTGTGTGTGTGTGTGTGTGTGTGTGTGTGTGTGTGTGTGTGTGTGTGTGTGTGTGTGTGTGTGTGTGTGTGTGTGTGTGTGTGTGTGTGTGTGTGTGTGTGTGTGGTGTGTGTGTGTGTGTGTGTGTCAGTGGAGGCTGCTGAGGGGAGGACAGCTCATAATAATGGCTGGAACGGCGCGAATGGAATGGCATCAAACACATGGAATCATGTAGTTTTAAAAATCTTCAAATGTATTCCCTATCAGTTTACAATTCAAAATTCGTGGGGAACGGGGGATGGGAACAATAGCATAAGGAAACATGGCAGTTACTACAGGTGCGACTCTGTCCACTAGCCAGACGGTTGTGACTCGTGGTAACTGTCCATTGATAGTTACACGTACGCGGAACACAGGCCAACATTACGTCCTATTAGGACTCCTTCCATATACTGTATAGTTACCATAGAGTGTGCATCTCATTAGTGTGCGTCCCTACTGTAGGTGCTGTAAATTGCTGAATTAGACTGGTCCCAGATCTGTTTTGGCCATTGTCACTCAGGCCTGCGATACCTATAGTATATCTCCAATCTGTTCAGAAATCATTTATATAGGTAAGTCTATGACGTCTTTTAATGTGCATTCGTGGCATCTTTGTAAAAAAAACAACTGTGCGGCATGTTCTCACTGTGAATACCTGTTCCAGGACCTTTGAGCTCCGCAGGTCATTCAGTGTCTCATGTTCATGTGCTCCAGCAACTCTTGATTTACAAATTAATCACTGTTACTGGAGGATACACAGTCAAGTCATAGCAATTAGTTAATAAGCCTTCTACACACACACACACACACACACACACACACACACACACACACACACACACACACACACACACACACACACACACACACACACACACACACACACACACACATCGCATGCACGTACACCATTTTGCATACTTGTTTTATTTTGTAATCTGTTGGCACAATACTTTCTGCTCTTTCCAGAATTAGACATCTATATCATTCTCGGAGAAAATTATGTTGAATCATAGTGATTTGCGTTTGTGAATTGGCTTGATAAACCCAATTTCAGAATGGTTATCTATCTCTGGGAATCTCAATGCCACCCACTATGCAGATGTGATGTGATTAGAACCTTAGGTCTGCATGGTGACTCATTCATTATTCACTTCCACTACTCTATTTCCCATGCCTCATTATCTTTCAATAACACACACGCACGCATGCACACACACGCACACACACACACACACACACACACACGCACACACACACACACACACACACACACACACACACACACACACACACACACACACACACACACACACACACACACACACACACACACACACACACACACACACACTGACCTCTATCTTCAGTGACTTCATCCCAGCTTCTCTACCTGGATGTAGGTTATGCAACGCCTCCAGCGGTGCAGATGGAGAGGCAGATTATTGTGTGGTCCTCTGTTTATTAGTATTCTGCTTTTGCAATATATTCTCAACGTGTTATGTAATGCCATGCTGAGTCCAGCTCTTTAATCTCCACCAGGATGGGTCAATTGGAGAACTGAATGAGTAAACACCACCAATCCTACTGGCTTATGCACTCCTTTCCCAATCCTGGAGGGATACCATGGATCCAAGCTTACCATGTTGATATGAGTGAGTGGTGGAGAATTGGCAGTTTCTTCTAACCCCAACAGAGAAGGTCTCTCAGATTTTCAGGGGTCAGGTCGGAACACGTCATTTCAAATTTGTGACAGTAAAGTGAACTGTCCTCCATAAGACTTTAGTGCTTCTTTGCAAGAGGGAAATTTCAGCCTTTTGTGCTTAAAACATGGTGGGACATATCACATTAACTTAAGTCGCTATTTTGGTGGTACAGATGTAGGATCTTAATTTGATCACCCTGTTGCAGGATAACTTTATTTTTAGCAAACTGGCTCAAATTAAGATCTTTAATTTGTAGGAGCTCAATCCCACATTGGATTTTATTTTACATTTCTTCCCTTGCCTAAACAATGAATATCTCCTTCAAACCTTTACCTATATTTTCCAATATCCAACATATTCAACATGTATTATATAGTAATCGTTGTACAACAATTACACAAACTGTAGTTGAAAAAAGCTTGACCAGTTTTCCAATAGTTTTTTTTTACAGATTCCAGTTCTGTATTTCATCACTAGGTGGAGACATTGACCATATTGCCCCACACCCTGAGCACCAACCTACATGGTCTACCACCGTCTCTCATTAGCACCACCAGCTGAAGAGAGTTTTGTCCCTAATTGTCTGCCCTAAGCTCTATATGAACTTGACCATTCCCTTTGTGATAATTCTGAAGAAGGCCATTAAAGGCCGAAAGTCAATCTTTTAAACTTGGCTAATTAAACAAATCATTTTTTATGGTGAGCGAGTGTTGCGCCTTTTCCAGTCCAATGATGTTTACACATTTTTAGGTTGCACCTCTACTCAAGTTGGTTTCTTTCAGACATAATAGGTGAAGTCACCTGAAATATTTTGACAGAGAGAGACAGAAAGAGAGAGAGACAGACTGCAAGCTGCTAAAGAGCAGACTGTAGTAGAGGTGGTTGAGGGGACAGCTGTGGAAAGACTCCTCTCTGATAAACATGCTCATCTAGTGAAACCACAGGAGGCTGCTGAGGGGAGGACAGATGATAATGTCTGGAATGGAGTGAATGGAATAGTATCAAACCATGTGTTTGATACCATGTGTTTGATACCATGTGTTTGATACCATGTGTTTGATACCATGTGTTTGATACCATTCCATGTATTTTGTTTCAGTCATTATTATGAGCTTGTCTTCCCCAATGAAGGTGCCACCAATCAATCAATCAATCAAATCTATTTATAAAGCCCTTTTTACATCAGCCGATGTCACAAAGTGATTATACAGAAACCCAGCCTAAAACCCCAAACAGCAAGCAATGCAGATGTAGAAGCACAGTGTCTAGGAAAAACTAGAAATCACAGAACCTAGGAAGAAACCTAGAGAGGAACCAGGCTCTGAGGGGTGGCCAGTCCTCTTCTGGCTGTGCCAGGTGGAGATTATAACAGAACATGGCCAAGATGTTCAAACGTTCGTAGATGACCAGCAGGGTCAGATAATAATAATCACAATGGTTGTAGAGGGTGCAACAGGTCAGCACCTCAGGCAGTTGGCTTTTCATAGCCGATCATTCAGAGTTAGATACAGCAGGTGCTGGGGAGAGAGAGAGAGTCCAAAACAGTAGGTCCTGGACTAGGTAGCACATCCAGTGAATAGGTCAGGGTTCCATAGCCGCAGGCAGAACAGTTGAAACGGGAGCAGCAGCATGACCAGGTGGACTGTGGTCAGCAAGGAGTCATCAGGCCAGGTAGTCTTGATGCATGGTCCTACGGCTCAGGTCCTCTGTGAGAAGAAAGAGAGAAAGAGAGAAGGAAAGAGAGAGAAAGAGAGAGAGAGAGAGAAAAAGACAGAGAATTCACCCCAGCCTCGGGTGAGTGAAATACTGCCAAGCAGCAGAACAACAAGTCACCAAAGGCCTCTGACATTCTGTCTGAGGTACTCTGTGGACTGTTCCGTTCACACACAGAAGTAAGGGCTCAAAGCTATGGAGTGTAGAGGAGTTAGAGACACCAGTCAGACTCTATCGACTGCAAGCTGGCAAGCAAACGGTCAAGGAGTCAGGAATGTCAAAAGAACAGGTTGGGATCAAAGATAAGACAGTTGTGTAGAGAGATAGAGGAAGAGCGATGGAACCAAGGAGGCAATGGATGAGATGTCCACTGTACGGGAGGAACTCCACTGCACTCTCAAGCAGTGTTCTAGTAATATAGATTAGGAGGTTTGCTAGGGTATCTCAAAAGAGAGAAAGATCAATCGAGGAGTCAAATCTCATAACAGGTTAGTTGTCATGAAGCCTTAATGCTGTGTGGAAGATGTTAACCTGTGTATGTGTGTGTATAGGCTACAAGGCTTATTAACTAATTGCTATGGCTTGACTGTGTATCCTCCAGTAGCAGTGCTTCATTTGTAAATCAGGAGTTGCTGGAGCACATGTGAAGGTGAGACACTGAATGACCTGCGGAGCTCAGAGGTCCTGAAATATTAATGAGCGGTGAGAACATGCATGCACAGTTGTTTTTTCATAGGTTTCCAAAGATAATTCAGGCTAATTCAGCAACTTTAAGCACCTACAGCAGTGACGCACACTAATGAGACGCACACTCTAGGGAAAACGTGATTCAAGACCTGCTAGCCCCTGTCTTTACCACAATGTAATAGTTGCACTTTGCTCCCCATATTGTGATGGATAATCATGCACTGTGAGGACAATGTTATGGTTGTTATTTTGTGCTAGTTGTGGTGACATGATTTATGTAGGTCAGTAATATACATCCCCAAAGGTACACAAAAGTAAAACATTTTATTGAGTTAATAAAAAATACAATGAAAATAAAACATTATGTCCATGATTCACAGAACAGCATCACAGTCATAATTACATGTATGGAATGCTGAATGACATGGCACAGTACATGGTAGATCCATCTGTTTCAGGAAGTCATTTTGATTTTCTGCGTCACACCACCGTTAGCTACAGGAGACTTTTTAAAATAGTCACATTGAGTCTCATTATCTCTTTGAGTGTCACTCCTTTGGAAGCTTGTCTATAAATAACAATACTTTTGTGTTTTATAGGAGCCCATTCAGTGGCAGACAGACATATGAAAGTGTCCCTTTAATTTCCCCCAGTCGTTGTTTTTCATAAACCCTTGAGAGTTGATCTGTGGGTGCTGGAGACTTCGAAGTCACAGAGGGCCTTGAGCGTTCTTTCAGTAAACAACACCTCATCAAAACATCCTTTTCCCTCTTCCACTTTCACGTCCGTCCTTTGTTCCGCATCTATCTCTCTATCTCCCTCTCTGCTCTGTCTCTCTTGTGGTCTATTTCACTATCCCTGGCATCATTATTTCTCCAGTTAGTCAACATCAAGTTGTCTCTGATGAGATGAGGGCTGTTCTCTTTCCCTCTCTCTCTCCATCCCTCTCTCTCTCCTCATTTCCTTTCTCATTTACCCTTTTCCTCATTCCCCAGATTGTGGTTTAGTGCAGATGAGCAGGGGGAGGCCAGACTGCTGAGTGTAAACAGACTGACAGATGGACAGTCTCAGAGCAGAGCCAAGGAGATAAGAGGATTTATGCTGGTGTTTTTGTTTACGTAATGTGGCAGGGAGAGACAAAGAGAGGCAGAAAGAAAGAGGTGTGGGGAGGGGGGTGATAGAGAGATCGATGGAGAGAATGACTTGACAGATAAGGACCCCGAAACATTCGTTTTTTAGTGTTCACTCATTGTGTTAGTTAACAGTCAGTGGCAGTCTGTTTGGCCAAGAAGTGTTTTTCCTCTGTACGTCCATAATCAGGCTGTAGTCAGTAAGCATTTCTGCTTGCCCCTCTGCTGCTCCCGGGCTACTGTCAGTACTGCTGACCTCTCTTGGCAAGAGGGCACCTTGCAGGCCTTGTAGAGGATGACGAAGAGGATAAGGGTGAGGACGCCCACTACAGAGTTACACACAATGGCCATGATGGTCCATGCAGAGAGACCAGTGCTCAGCTCTGTCTCCATGGTCAACGTCCTGGTTCACACTAAATTTCAAGTTCTGTGAATACAAATCCTCCAAGTTCCGCTCAAGCCCGACTCAGAGGTTTACTGGCACATCCTAGTCCCCGGTCCGCTGTGGGCTTCATACTCTGCTGTCCCTTGTGTTAGCCCCAACAAGTGGCCCCTGAGCAAAGAGGAAAATGTGAGATTTAATGCATGAACATGTACACGCACATTTTAAACAGGTAGATGCACCTATGTGAACAACCGTCTTACACACACACATATAGTACACGTTGAGATAATGGGCAGTCTTTCCCCGGGTCCGGACCTTCCGGTGCGGGGACAATGTACTCTAGGTGATCATGCTCTTTCCTAAGGGGACCTGTTCTCCAGGCCAGACTAGCACACTACAGGTTTTAACTGGGGATGGATGACCATATCACTAACAGCTGATTCTACATGAGGTGTCTTAAGAGCAATAGATGTCATTGAACTTGATTCAAACACTGAAAGCAGTCTTCTTAAGAGTCCACAATACTTAAAACATGTCCAAATGTAATCTACAGATATTATAAATATGTAATCTAACCACAAATTCTTATTTGTTTGTGTAGTGGACCCTGTGAGTGTGTGTTTAGATGCAGGTTTGTGAATGTGTTGATATCAACCTGGGCCTGTATGTGTGTGTCTGAGTGAGTGTGTGATGGTTTCTGTGTCAGTGAATGATATTCCAATCACACTTCAATATAGAGAACCAACTCATTCATCTCTCTATGCATCCCTCTACAATGCATTCCAATGAGGCCACACATTTCTCCATGCAACTACTGAGTGAGGCAAACTCATTTCAAACTTCTCTCCTCTCTCCCTGCCACTCTCAGCCAATCGTAATCAAGACAGGTATTTTTTTGAGTAAGGGTCGTGGCAATGTTGCACTTGATTGACTCCTGGTAATAGAGTTAATTTTATACCAATGAGAATGGGTGGGGTTTCTTGGATGTGGCATCACACCACGGAAGATCCAGACAAGCTCTAAACTGTTTTTCGGCGCAATTTCCCTGTCAGCTCTCTGCCAGAATGTTCTGTAAAACTATTACCGATGAGAGGGGAAATGAGACCACATGGTATCACAGAGAGTACAGGAGAAAGAGTAGATTCGATGAACATCTGACTGGAGACAGACAGAAAAGAAGAGAGCAGCAGGTTGAAATGGCATTGGAGGTTATCATTTAGAGGAGTCATTTCATGTGCAACATACAGTATGGAAAGCCAAATGGTTTGCATCAATATACATTCATTCTTGAGTCTGTTCACTGCTGATCTGAACTGTGGTAGAGGAGAATGCAAAGTAGTAGCACATAGTTAATGATCATCTCACATCATGTTTCACACATCAGTCATTCATTATTTTTGGGATCCTACTTGGTGGACTGGTGTGTATTGGATCTAATGAGGATGACACACGTCCTGTTCCAGGGATGCATAATTCCAGTCCTCGAGGGCCTGATTGGTGCCACAGTTTTGCCCCAGCTCCAGATAACACACCTGACTCCAATAATCATCTAATCGTGATCTTCAGTTTAGAATGACATTAGTTTAATCAGCTGTGTTTGCTAGGGATGGAGAAAAAGTGTAACACCACTCAGGCCCTCGAGGACTGGAGTTGCCCACCCCTGTAAGACTGTCAGTGGTGCCACTGGTGTTGATGTGGAGGAATTGCATGCTGGTTGAAAGACCAGGTGTATATTCAGTGAGGTAACATTTTCAAAATGTTGCAGATAGAAATGCAATGAATAGAGCTAACATGATTCCCTATTCTACATGACAGGCATTCATATCTGTTCTACATAAAGCTTTTCTATCTATTTGCTACCATCCTGAATAGGCCTCAGGTGTAACTAGGGACAGACAGACTGACTGAGGGAATGTCAATTTGATTACAGTCACGAGTGAGTCCAAAGTGCAGGATATAGGCCGGTCCCCTCACCCCCAGACATGGTCAATACCATAGGGTCAATACAGTGAGAAACCCACTGCTGACTGTTATGCAATGGCTATGGACAACAAGAGTTTGTTAGAATGGGGTGGGGCTGGATGTGGATGAGGGGATTAGATTGTGTTCTCTGGACACAACCAAACAATAAGAGTCTATCTCTGTGTGTGTGTGTGTGTGTGTGTGTGTGTGTGTGTGTGTGTGTGTGTGTGTGTGTGTGTGTGTGTGTGTGTGTGTGTGTGTGTGTGTGTGTGTGTGTGTGTGTGTGTGTGTGTGTGTGTGTCAGTGGAGGCTGCTGAGGGGAGGACAGCTCATAATAATGGCTGGAACGGCGCGAATGGAATGGCATCAAACACATCTGTGCGTGCATGGTTGTGAGCATGCATGTATCATGCAACTCTCTCTCTCTCTCTCTCTCACACACACACACACACACACACACACACACACACACACACACACACACACACACACACACACACACACACACACACACACACACAGAATAGGAGAAAACTGAAGATGGTTCAACAACATTGTAGTTACTCCACAATACTAACCTTATCGACAGAGTGAAAAGAAGAATATTCCAAAACATGCATCCTGTTTGCAACAAGGCACTAAATAAATACTGCAAATGTGGCAAAGCAATTCACTTTTTGTCCTGAAAACAAAGTGTTATGTTTGGGGCAAATCCAATACAACACATGACTGAGTACCACTCTCTATATTTTCAAGCATAGTGGTGTCGGCATCATGTTATGGGTATGCTTGTAATCGTTAAGGACTGGGGAATTTTTCAGGATAAAAAAGAAACGGAATGGAACTAATCACAGGCAAAATTCTAAAGGAAAACCTGTCTCAGTCTGCTTTCCACCAGAGACTGTAGACACTGCGAGATGAATTCACTTTTCAACAAGACATTAACTTAAAACACAAGTCTAATCTACAGTGGAGTTGCTTACTAAGAAAGAGTGAATGTTCCTGAGTGGCCGGGTTACAGTTTTGACTTAAATCTACTTGAATCTATGGCAAGACCTGAAAATGATTGTCTAGCAATGATCAACCACCGATTTGAATAATGGGCAAATATTGCACAATCCAGGTGTGGAAAGCTCTTAGAGACTTACCCAGAAAGACTCACAGCTGGGTATCATTGCCAAAGGTGCTTCTACAAAGTATTGAATCAGGGGTGTGAATACTTATGTAAATGAGATATTATTCTATTTCATTTTCAAGAAATGTGCAAAAATAATCAAAAAACATGTTTTCACTTCGTCATTATGGGATATTGTGTGTAGACATTTTGAATTCAGACTGTAACATGACAAAATGTGGAAGAAGTCAAGGGGTATGAATACTTTATGAAGGCACTGTATCTTTCTGATAGAACACATAGGGTTTTCTTTAATGGAAGCTTCTTTCAAGTTAAACATGTAAAATGTGATGTATTGTAGGGCAGCTCTTTTGGCCCTCTACTCTATTTTTACCAATGACCTGCCACTGGCATTAAACAAAGCTTGTGTGTCTATGTATTCTGATGATTCGTCCTTATCTGCATCAGCAACCACAGCTAGTGAAATCACTACAACCCTAAACAAAGAGTTGCAGTCAGTTTTAGAATTAATGTCCAATAATAAACTGGTCCTGAACACCTCTAAAACTAAGAGCATTGTATTTGGTACAAATCATTCCTTTAGTTCTAGACCTCAGCTGAATCTGGTAATGAATGGTGTGGCTGTTGAACAAGTTGAGGAGACTACATTTATTGTTGTTACCTTAGATTGTAAACTGTCATGGTCAAAACATATAGATTCAATGGTTGTAAAGATGGGGAGAAGTCTGTCTGTGATAAAGAGATGCTCTGGCTTTTTGACACCACACTCCACAAAGCAAGTCCTGCAGGGTTAAGTTTTATCTGGATTATTATCCATTCATATGGTCAAGTCCTGCAAAGAAGGACCTAGTTAAGCTGCAGCTGGCCCAGAACAGACCGGCATGTTTTGCTCTTCATTATAGTCAGAGGGCTAATATCAATACTATGCATGCCAGTCTCTCTTGGCTAAGATTTGTGGATAGACTTCTTGTTTTTATAAGAAACAATGTGTTGGAAATTCCAATTTGCTTGCATAGTCAACTTACACACAGCACTGACACCCACACTTACCCCAGCAGACATGCCACCAGGGGTCTTTTCACAGTCCCCAGGTCCAGAACAAATTCAAGGAATCGTACAGTATTATACAGAGTCATGAGTGCATGGAACGCCCTTCCATCTCATATAGTGCAAGTGGTCAGCAAATCCGTTTTTTTAAAACAAATACAGCAATACCTCACGGCACAACTCCTCTCCCCCATGTGACCTACTTTATGTGTGTATGTATTGACATGTATGTGTAACTGATAGATACACACACATGCACACTACATGTTCATGTTTTTAAATGTATGTAATTTGTAAAGTATTTAGTCAGTAATGTCTTTTTGGTTATGTGTCGGACCCCAGGAAGACTAGCTGTCACCATTGGCTTCGGCTAATGGGGATCCTAATAAAATCATATTAATTCAATGTATCCATGTAGGCCAATTCCCACGAGTGTAAAGGGTTAATGAGCCAGAAACAACAATACCATGCAACCACTAGTGGTCTAAAGATTTTTAGCAATCCATAGATTTGGTATGGTACTGTATTCTGTGGGGTGGAATTACAGCACCATTGTAAATACAGCAAATTTCCCACAATGTACCATCATTTACAGTATGCTGCAGTAAAACATTTCAGAGTATTTTACTGTTGATAATACCTAAAACCACTCTATAAATTACAGTTTCCGTCATAGTGTGGGAAAATCGGAGAAAAACATTTTGTGCTTCTGTTGTTCAACTTGTTCTATTCTAATGATAGTCATCATCAATAACTTAGACCAATAGGCACTTAAAAAATGACCCCACAAACCCTCGCTCACTCACTCACCCGTTCCCGCTTCATTCAGCAGATCGCACCATCCGGAATCAACATATGCACAGATCCAACGTCGAGCAGACTCTCTTTTCTCAGGAAAAAAGTTAAGGCACAAAAGTGCATTATTATTGTTTGACAAGGCAGTTGCCACCAAGTACCAGGCACATTTTCCTGACAGTTAGGTAGTGATTCAATATCCACAGCACACTGCTGGAATGAGAAAGCCTGCGAAGTCCCACCCGTTAGTTGAGTAGTGACGTCACTGTCAATGTGGATCACTGTGATGTCGCACACTCCCTCTCTCCCTCCCCTCCCTTTCGCTGCTCAGGCACAGAGGAGATTCATCTATTTTAAGTAGCCTATAGGCTAACTCCAAGAACATCCCATCAACGGCTTTCTCTCTCACACACTGTGGTGTATAGGCTACTGTAATATACACTGTCCCGTTATATATAACGCCCTGGAAAATCATCATAGTGAACTTCCTGACATTAAAATGCTGCCACCTGAAATGAAAACAGCCATGTCATTGCACGAATTGGTAAGGCGGGCATTGCACATTTAGTATGCAAGGCGGCAAGCTGTCCCCCCGTGCTCCTTTCAGAGCGTGGGGTGGGTGGGGGGGTTGAAGACAAAGCTCTTTTCAGACCAGACCCCGCGTCAGACAAAATCTCCCCCGGAAAAGAAGGATAAACCCAACAACAGATTCAATCAACTATTTTAAAGGTGTGATCTGGGATCTGTCCATTGGTCATAACACACTGGGCACAGAGGTCAATTCAACATCCATTCCACCTTGGTGACGTGGAAACAATGTTGATTCAACCAGTGTGTAGAATTGTTTATGTAGTCTAGGCCTATATATTCTTGAAGAATAGAAAGTTAAAATTCCGCTTGGGCTTAGCACAAAATAGGTTTGTTTACACACAAACAGTTTAGCTTAGGCTATTGTTTATTGAAAACACCAAACAGCAAGTAATACTTCTTGTATTGAATGACTTTAATTGACCCCTTGATGTGTAGCTTCAAAATATGTTTACAACTATTATGTGCACTCATAGACACAGGAAACATACACTAAGACACTGATAAATTCCATGTATGCACTCACACACACACATCATATGCACGCACATGCACACACGCACATGCACACACATACACACACAAACACAGTCGGTGTGACAGTGACCTGCTCTAATCGGACATGACATATTGTCTACCTATCAATAAGTCTTCCCTCAAATACGAATTTCCCTGTCAAAACACAGCAAGTCGGTGTGTGTGTGTGTGTGTGTGTGTACGAGCAAGCGAGTGTATACAGTATGTGAGTAAGAGAGATAGAGAGAGAGAGTCTAAATTCAAATTTAAACTTAATTTCCCCTTGCCTTTGTTCTGTGGCTTTCTCATCCACAGCCTGTCTGCCAACTCTGTGTAGTGTAATCACATCAAAAGCTGAAGATGAAAGACGACTGTTAGGAGAGCATACCTCAGCCTGGCTCACCCAGACACATATTAGGGTTTTAATGAAACCTCTTTATTCCCAGAATATGCCTGACAGAATAAAGTATAGAACTAGATGTCTATCTGTAGTGGGGTGAACATACAGGGTTCCATTTGACTGTTCTTAAAACAGGCCCAAATTGCGCGAGAAGAATATAATCTTCACAAATTGTCCAGAGGAATGTCTCAAAACTTTCCTATTAGCAAATATTAAGTAAACAGCCTGAACAAAACAACTTATTTTGAATTGTGAAATTATTAAAGTTCCACAAAGCCATTTTTATTTCGATATCAAATCATTTCTGGGTAACAATTAAGTACCTTAGTGTGATTGTTTTCAATTAAAATTGTAACTTAAAAGAAAAAAATTGCTTCTTAGCAAAGAGTAATTTTTCTAAAAATTATTTTGCTAGGACTGTCTGGGAGTGGTCTGAGTGGGGGGTGGAAAACTGAAAACTAGCTGTTATTGGCAGAGAGGTGTGGAACTCTCTTTCTTAATGGTCTATTGACTAAATGATCTCCTGGTGATGTCACCAGGCAGGCCAATACTCCATGCCACCAAAACAGGCTGGAATTTGAGGTGGTCTTTTCAAACAGCTTACACTAAAAGGGCATTATCATCATTTTCACCATTTCACAGTATTATTCCAACCTTATTGTGTGGAAATATATTTAAAACACAGGAAAATCACATTTTTAACTGCACTGGGCTTTTAAGTGTGTATGAAGATAAATGTATAGGAATATATATCTCCCACAAAGCAAACATCTTATAGAAATCCTTTATTTTTATCATGAGTGACTGAGGACATCTTGTGGTGACTGTTAGAACGTTTTGTGAACTGGAGTAGATTAAATGATTCCTGAAATAACAGAATAAGCACAAAGACATCACAGAGCCATTTTTCTAAATCCTTTTTTATTGTAGTCAATTCACCATTCTGTTCCATTTTAGTTGCTGATCATAGCCTGAAAAAAATAGACAGATAGAACAGGACAAGTCCTTGGAGAAATTTCCAGCAAATATTTTCCCTCCATCAAGCAAAACCATGTATCTCACTTTGGTGATTTCATAAAAAGAAACTTGAAAGGAGTCCTTCCCCTCCAAGTTCTGTGAAAGTTTCATGACTATAGAATAACTAATAAAAGTCATTCAAACACCTTATGCATTTCCATTAATACCTCCATCTGAAAAGAAACCTTTTATTTTCCAGGACGCCAACGTCATGCTGATCAGTAAGGCCTAATTCTATCTTAAAACAATTCCTTATGTTATTTAGTAGATATCACCCCCTAGAGGCTTAGACTCTACACCTAGAGACTAGGGGTTCATTAAGACTGTAATGACCTGTGTGTGAGAACATGGCTTATCTCTCTTTTACCTGGTCGATCCAGTCATTGAAGTTGGAGATGCAAGTGAATACGGTAGGCTTATTCTCGTAGTTGCAGACCAGACACAAACTGGCAGTATCGTGGACCTCCCATAGTCCCTCTGGGTTCTTGCGGTTCAGAAGGCCACCAGAGTCCCCATATAGGACCAGTGGAGAGAAGGGCTTTAATAATTAAGGGCTAGGCGTCCTGTCAGTAACACCTGTCGACAACATCCGGTGAAATTGGAGGGCGCGCAATTCCAATAAATAATCGTAATATTAAACATTTATGAACATACAAGTATCTTATGTCAGTTAAAAGCTTAAATTATTGTTAATCTAACTGCATTGTCCAATTTACAATAGGCTTTACAGCGAAGCATGCTATGCGATTGTTTGAGGATGGCGCCCCACATCAACATATTTTTCAACCAGCACAGGCTTCATAAAATCACAAATTGCAATTAAATAATCACTTACTTTTTGAAAATCTTCGTCTGTTTGCAATCCCAAGGGTCCCAGCTACAACATGCATGGTCGTTGTGTTAGATAAAATCCTTCTTTACATCCCAAAAAGTCAGTTAAGTTGGCGCCATCAATTTCAGTAATCAACTCGTTCAACATGCAGACAAAGGAATCCAAAAAGCTACCACTTAACTTTGTTAAAATAAGTTAAACTACGTTTCTATACAATCCTCAGGTACCCTAAAATGTAATTAAACTATAATATTTCATACGGAAAGAAGTATGTTCAATAGAAAAGTAAAATTGGCAAGTGTGCGTCTTCTTCGTCGCGCGCCCACAGACTGATTTCCAACTGTGACTCTTTGTACCAAAACTCAAACTTCAAAGAGTTTTCTATCCAATGGTACCAATTATATGCATATCCTGGCTTCTGGGCCTGAGTAACAGGCAGTCTACTTTGGGCACGTCAATCAGGAGGAAATTCTGAAAAAGGACCCTAGCCCTAACACAAAATTTGCTGTCTGTCAGACGTACACAACACAAACACACACACACAAACACACACATGCACGCACAGACACACACATAAACACTCACATGCACACACACACAAACACAAACAAAAAACAACAACACGTACGGTCACGCACAAACACAGTTCACATACACACTACATACTCTCTCTCTCCCTGTCTCTCTCTCCCTGTCTCTCTCCCTGTCTCTCTCTCCCTGTCTCCCTCTCCCTGTCTCTCTCCCTGTCTCTCGCTCCCTGTCTCTCTCTCAGTCTCTCTCTCTCAGTCTCTCTCTCCCTATCTCTCTCTCCCTGTCTCTCTCTCCATGTCTCCCTCTCCCCGTCTCTCTCCCTGTCTCTCTCTCCCTGTCTCTCTCCCTGTCTTTCTCCCTGTCTCCTCTCCCTGTCTCCTCTCCCTGTCTCCTCTCCCTGTCTCTCTTGCCCTGTCTCTCTTGCCCTGTCTCTCTCTCTCTCTTGCATCCACAATGGATACTCACGTTCCAGCCAGCAACAATGCCATCTCCTCCGTCAAACACCATGGTGGCCCTGAGAGCGAGGCCCCACCAGTCGGACTTGGAGCAGGTGCCGTGGTCCATCCTGGGCATCAGACTCTGATGCAGGTTAAAACACACACCGATGTCACACTGCAGTTAGTTACCCTACACACACACACACGCACGAGCACACACAGAGTGGCTTACTGGTGAGCCTGCCCCAGACGGTGATGTAACAGAGGAGGGAGGGAGAGAGAGGGAGAGAGAGAGAGAGAGAGAGAGAGAGAGAGAGAGAGAGAGAGAGAGAGAGAGAGAGAGGTGGAAGGAAAGGATAGTCAGACCAATTATATTATGATGTACTGCAAGCACATATGGCTACTCATAAACACATCAGACCTATATTGTCAATACCTGTTTTCTTAGTGTACCATTTAGGGTTTGTTGTGCTAGCCTGTCTAATTTGGGCCATACTTCAACCCTAAGGCCACAAAGATGGGGCTCCACTTCGTATGGACAACAAGCTTTTTAGGGATGATGGCCTAGGAGCCTTCCTCAGTCTCAACCAAGTTGTGCATTCCAACAAACACTCTGTAGGAGGGTTGGAGAAGGTAAAATGGTCAGAAATAAATAAAAAAAAGAGAAAGAAAGAAAGAATAAATGTGAATTGGTGACATTTGACAAAAAGAAAGTGATTATGAGAAAGACTGAGGGTGGATAGAGCGAGCTACTCCATACAAATTCACAAGATGTGTGAAGTACGACCTATGGTGAAAAGTGCTCTATATACAGTAAATGTAACCCAGTATTATAGTAATTGATTATAGAGAGAGGGAGATAGGGGTGTCAGTGTACCTGCCAGGGCCAGCTGTGGGGCTTGGCGTCCACTCTGTTGACCACACGGGTGGTCAGCAGCTCAATGGGATGGGTGCCTCACGCGAGGGCTAGGGGGGTAGACAGATAGACAGTTCAGTGTCAGGTCTTTCTCTCTAACACAGGAGTCTCCAACTCCGGTCAAAGAGTGCTACAGTGTAGGTTCTTGTTAAAGCCCAGAACAAACATACCTTATTCAACTAATTAACTAATCATAGTTGCCAGTCTGGGCGAATCAGGTTGAATTAGGCGTGTCAGTGTTGGGCTAGAACAAAAACCTGCACACCCTTCAGCTCTCCAGGATTGCAGTTGGAGTCTCTGTCTAACATCCACACACATAGAGGCTGACCCCTAGCGCTAGCCATGATCACTGAGGCCAGAACAATGGGGATCATGTTGATTAATAGGTTGCATGCTGGGAAACAGTGTGACACATTCAACTTTAAACCCTAGTCCTCAGGGATGCCTCATTACCTCTGTGGATGAAGGAGAATACATTAAAAACTGCCAGTCAATATCTGAAGCCTAATCGCCAGGCAGACCGCCGCAACAGGTGTGTTTCCTGGAACAATTCATATGGCCTTCACTTTACTTTCCACCCACCTTTCACCAATATATGTGTATTTCTGCGTTTCTCAGATACACTGGATTCTGGATATAAATTGGAACAACCTCCATATGCCCTGATAACACCCTGGCAGCGTTTCACTTCAAGAGGATGTTCCCTTCCCTCTGCCCTCGTTCACTCCCCTTCATTGATCTGAGACAACTAGGTCTTTAACTTTGTTTTATGCACATGAATGTATTCAGTCAGTGTTTAAATAAGTTGGTGGAGGGGGATTTCTCTTCAAAGACTATTGTTGACACAGTGTTGAGTGGCGCAGCGGTCTGAGGCACTGCATCTCAGTGCAGGTGTCACTACAGTCCCTGGTTCAAATCCAGGCTGTATCACATCTGGCTGTGATTGGGAATCCCATAGGGCGGTGCACAATTGGCACTGCGTTGTCCTGATTTGGCCGGTGTAGGCTGTCATTGTAAATAAGAATTTGTTCTTAACTGACTTGCAAAGTTAAATAATATTAAAAAATGAGTCTTATTATCAGATATTCTGGTGGAGGAAAGAGAGAGTTTTATTCATGTTTTATATTCATGGGAAAGGTTGTGTGTGTGCATGCATGCAGCCTACGTGCTGTTTTGCATGCTGTTCTGAAGAACCAACACTAGCTGATGCTGTAGTCTCTAGTTAACACTTGTGGCAAACTGAACTTTATCAGTTGAACTTCTCTGGTAGAAGAAGAAATGCAATATCCTTGTCAACCAGTAGATGAGGCACTCTATCCATAGACACAGAAGTGATGTACTGGCAAAGCATCGAATATCCACACCAACAAACCTGTGATTGTTCATATACTTATAACACAATGTATGTCACAATTGTCGTCAAAAACGGAATCCATAACCAACCTGGTGTTATTGAACCCAAGTCATATTTGCTCGTTAAGCTGAAGCTGTAGCATTATATCTGGGATAGGTGACAACATTTGTTCAGGTTTTCTAAGGACAATCGTTTCACAATCGTTTGCTCAGAATGTTTACATAATGTCACAATTTACAGTTCTCTATGTCCTGTTGTTGAACAGTATATTGTACATGTTTGAAGAATTAGGGTTTGACCTATCTTGCATTGTTTGTAATGGAAATAGGTTTGTAATCGTTATAAAATGGACTATAACTGCGGTGTCATATACGTACATCCAGTGGCTGGTGTATGTGGTATAATTCTTTCACATATATTATTCTTTGTTACTCAATAATGACTAGCCTATTTCTCCAGATAAGGTGTGCAGCCCGTGGTAGATTAACTGACTGTTCACCGTCCATGATCCAAGTCCTGCTAATTGCTATGACTTAAAGCTGCCATAAAAGTGGGTGAAAGGTTCAATCACAGTTCACCAGCAGCTCTACTGTGTAAACCTGTGTGTGGTTGTTTATGGAGGCTAAACTTAAAGGGACAGTTTGAGGTTTTGAGTCAGATAAACACATGGATACCATTTTATGTCTCTGCGTGCAGTTTGAAGGAAGTTGAAGGAAGTTTCTGCGTGCTCGTTGATCCTATAGACTTCCAGACGTTGTACTAACGCTAGTTAGCAATCGCTCCAGAAACGACCTTCAGAAACGACCTCCAAACTGCATGCAGAGACATAAAAATTGGTATCCATGAGTTCATCGAACTATCCCCTTTAAATCAAAATGACCATGGCACTCTTATCAGAGAGTTGCAGTTAAAAATCCTGAATTGAATTGGCATGTCTATGCAGTAAAGTTAAAAACAAGGCAAACAAATCATCTGTGTGTGTTTTTAATGAGAGCCGGGGCATGTCAGATAGGGTGTCAGCAACAGTGTCAGAGGCTGGCCTCAGCACAGTTCCACGCTTCAAAGGTCGTCAGTGACTCCCTTCCTTCTCAGACTGTTTAAATCCCAGTCAGTCAGTGTGAGACCACAGACAGGACAACTGGCGTGGTGTTTTCCAAACCTTCACCGTAACACAGAGTGGTAAGCACACACACACACACACACACACACACACACACACACACACACACACACACACACACACACACACACACACACACACACACACACACACACACACACACACACACACTCTTTATCATCTTTTGTTGCTGTGTTCCCCTGTTTGGCTGCACCAGTAAACAAGCAACTTTATGTGTAAAGGAGAATTTCCTCCATTTTGACATGTTGAAATAATACACAAGACATTGTGTGCATTATTGGGATTTTACAATAATTCTTATCATGAACTGATGAACAACTTCATTCATTCATGTGTAATCGTAGTGATACATACTGTATGTACACGAAAAACCATCAAAGATAACACAGCAGTGTATGTACCTCAATGCACCCAGGAATCTTTTCCAGAGGAGATCAATGTTATGAGGTCATTGTGTTTTGTCTTTGATCGTATTTGAAGGACTATACACATATTGCCTGTGAGAGGCAGTGTCTTTGTGATGATATGGTTGTATACTTTATGTGTTGTATACTGTATACCGTTTTCTTCTGTTTGGTACCTAATAATCACTCGCTACTACTGTCCTCATTATCAATAGATTATGGCCTCTGTACCTGTTGATAATCTCACACCTATATGTGTTAGATAAAACAACACAGATAGAGGAGTGTCTCCACCACCAATATCATCGTCAGGAGATCACCTCACGATACCTGAAGACAGTTATGTAATGAGTTCTCTTGTGTAAAGATTTTTGTTACTTTCTCTTGGTTCTACAATCTCTTGTATAAGTAGCTCTACTACCTTTAGTAGGTCAAAGTGCCCGTTTACACAGCCAGCTCAATTCAGATTATTTGGCAAATCAGATACACATCCCTTCTTTTTTCCCAAATGTGTAAACAACAAAACAACTACATTGAATCTGATCTTTTGAGTTACGATTTGTATCATTAGTATTTGGTTCTAAAATCCAATACAATTCCGGTGCTCTGCATGCGAGTCTGGACATCAGATCAGTTTGTTTAACCTTTCACCAACTTTTTTCCATCGCTAGAGTCTCTCTCTCACCAGCCAGGCAAACTCACACACACACACGCACGTAAGCACACGCAAGCACACACAACCTTCCGTTACCACGACAACCACCCCTGAAATGTTATGCAAACTCCAGAATTACAACCGCACGTCCCATTCTAAGCAAAACCATTACGACTGCTTATCGAATTCTAAGCAAAGCCCTCTAATACTTTGTTTTAAGAAGCCGCTGCCAATATCTTTCAAACTGTCACAATCTGCTGCAACCTAAGTACCCTTTTGTCACGATCGTCATAACTTTGAATAGAGGACCAAGGCGCAGCGTGATATAACGACATCTTCTTTTTATTATGAAGACGAACAAACGAACAAAAACAACAAACAGACGACCGTGAAGCTATTCAAACAAATAGTGCTGACACTAAACACTACACATAGACAATTACCCACATTAACCTAATGCCTATGGCTGCCTTAAATATGGCTCCCAATCAGAGATAATGAATGACAGCTGTCTCTGATTGAGAACCATTCAGGCAACCATAGACATATCTAGACACCTACACTCAACACAAACCCATACACTCTACTAAACCCCCTATACCATACGACCACCCAAGATGAGACAAATACAGACAAACATCCCCCCTGTCACACCCTGACCTAACCAAAATATTACAGAAAACAAAGATAACTAAGGCCAGGGCGTGACAGTACCCCCCACCAAAGGTGCGGACTCTGGCCGCAAAACCTGACACAGAAGGGGAGGGTCCGGGTGGGCCTTCCTACGGCGGCAGCTCGGGTGCGGGACGTGGCCCCCACTCCACCATAGTTAATACCCGCTTTGGTGGCTCTGGCAGATCCTGGCTGACTGGCGGCTCTGGCAGATCCTGGCTGTCTGGCGGCTCTGGCAGATCCTGGCTGTCTGGCGGCTCTGGCAGATCCTGGCTGGCTGGCGGCTCTGGAAGGTCCTGGCTGGCTGACGGCTCTGGAAGGTCCTGGCTGGCTGACGGCTCTGGCCGGTCATGGCTGGCGGACGGCTCTGGCTGCTCCTGTCTGGCGGACGGCTCTGGCCGCTCCTGTCTGGCGGACGGCTCTGGCCGCTCCTGTCTGGCGGACGGCTCTGGCTGCTCCTGTCTGGCGGAAGGCTCTGGCTGCTCCTGTCTGGCGGAAGGCTCTGGCTGCTCCTGTCTGGCGGACGGCTCTGGCTGCTCCTGTCTGGCGGACGGCTCTGGCTGCTCCTGACTGGCGGGCGGCTCTAGCGGCTCGGGACAGACGGGCGGCTCTGACGGCTCGGGACAGACGGCTCGGGACATATCGGGGGTTTAGTAGAGTGTATGGGTTTGTGTTGAGTGTAGGTGTCTAGATATGTCTATGGTTGCCTGTCTATGGTTGCTCTGACGGCTCGGGACAGACAGGCAGCTCTGACGGCTCGGGACAGACGGGCAGCTCTGACGGCTCGGGACAGACGGGCAGCTCTGACGGCTCTGGGCAGACGGGCAGCTCTGGGCAGACGGGCAGCTCTGACGGCTCTGGGCAGACGGGCAGCTCTGACGGCTCTGGGCAGACGGGCAGCTCTGACGGCTCTGGGCAGACGGGCAGCTCTGACGGCTCTGGGCAGACGGATAGCGCAGGCGGCTCTGGACAGACGGGCAGTGCAGGCGGCACTGGGCAGACGGCAGACTCTGACCGGCTGAGGCGCACAGTAGGCCTGGTGCGTGGTACCGGAACTGGAGGTACCGGGCTAAGGACACGCACCTCAAGGCTAGTGCGGGGAGCAGCAACAGGACGCACAGGAATCTGGACACGCACAGGAGGCTTGGTGCGTGGTGCCGGAACTGGTGGTACCGGGCTGGAGACACGCACCCTAGGGCGAGTGCATGGAGGAGGAACAGGGCTCTGGAGACACACTGGAAGCCTGGTGCGTGGTGTTGGCACTGGTGGTACTGGGCTGGGGAGGTGGCGCCGGATATACCGGACCATGCAGGCGTACTGGCTCCCTTGAGCACTGAGCCTGCCCAACCTTACCTGGTTGTATGCTCCCCGTAGCCCGACCAGTGCGGGGAGGTGGAATAACCCGCACTGGGCTGTGTAGGCGAACCGGGGACACCATGCGTAAGGCTGGTACCATGTATGCTGGCCCGAGGAGACGCACTGGAGACCAGACGCGTTGAGCCGGCTTCATGGCACCTGGCTCAATACTCAATCTAGCCCTGCCAGTGCGGGGAGGTGGAATAACCCGCACTGGGCTATGCACACGTACAGGAGACACCATGCGCTCTTCCGCATAACACGGTGTCTGCCCGTACTCTCGCACTCCACAGTAAGCATAGGGAGTTGGCGCAGGTCTCCTACCTGACTTCGCCACACTCCCTTTTAGCCCCCCCCCCAAGAATTTTTTGGGTTTTACTCGCGGGCTTCCAGCCTTGCTTCCGTGCTGCCTCCTCATATCGCCTCCTCTCGGCTTTAGCTGCCTCCAGCTCTTCACGAGGGAGGCGATATTCTCCTGGTTGTGCCCAAGGTCCCTTACCTTCCAGTATCTCCTCCCAAGTCCAAGAATCCTGTATGCGCTGCTACTGCTGCTGCTTAACACGCTGCTTGGTCCGAGTTTGGTGGGTAATTCTGTCACGATCGTCGTAACTTTGAATAGAGGACCAAGGCGCAGCGTGATAGAACGACATCTTCTTTTTATTATGAAGACGAACAAACGAACAAAAACAACAAACAGACGACCGTGAAGCTATTCAAACAAATAGTGCTGACACTAAACACTACACATAGACAATTACCCACATTAACCTAATGCCTATGGCTGCCTTAAATATGGCTCCCAATCAGAGATAATGAATGACAGCTGTCTCTGATTGAGAACCATTCAGGCAACCATAGACATACCTAGACACCTACACTCAACACAAACCCATACACTCTACTAAACCCCCTATACCATACAACCACCCAAGACGAGACAAATACAGACAAACATCCCCCCTGTCACACCCTGACCTAACCAAAATATTACAGAAAACAAAGATAACTAAGGCCAGGGCGTGACACCTTTTCACTCTTTATTTATTAAGTCTTCAAAATGATTACTTCTAGGACGCCAGGACCTTGAGGACATTCATTCATTATGGTTAAGGTTAGGGCAATGGTTAGGAATAAAACAGAAAAACTCAACTTTAAAAAACAAGTGCCTACCCAGCAAACTAAAATTGGTTTTGTGAATGTTCCAAAACACTTAATTAAGTTCCAGGAAAGGTGTAAGAACATGGCCCCCAAAAGTTGTAATCACACAAAACTGTCCAGTTGCACTGATGATTATACAATGTTTCTATTAAGGTGCACAACATATTCCTCTGATGTTGCAAGAATGTTCACCAAACAGTTTTTTCCTGTTCTTTAAAGGTTCCCAAAGCATTTCATTGGGTTATGGGAACAGTGTGGGGACATTACAAGATATGGGTTCCAAACACACAAAATATGGACAAGTAATTGCCTTAGTAATTGTAAATAATTGTGTTTCACTATTGCATACAGATACATGTGGCTACCACATAATCCACTGGAGTTTGAACTGATATTTAAAGGAACACTGACAGTAAATGATCATTGCGTCTGTGTGTTATTTCAGAGACAACATCAGTGTGAATACACAACTCTGACATCGGTCTCATTTCAAACTGAGTGTGGACAGTCAGACATAAATCGAATTTAAGAAAAATGCTGTGTAAACATAGCCTAAATGTGTAACCCAAGCAGAGCATTCCTGTCTAAGGGGGTGCTAATGTTTCACATGCTTTTTGAACTAGCATAATTTAATTCTTAACTTAAGCAATAAGGCCCGAGGAGATGTGGTATATTCAAGCAATAAGGCCCGAGGAGGTGTTGTATATGGCCAATATACCACGGCTAAGGGCTGTTCTTAAGTTCGACACAACGCGGAGTGCTTGGACACAGCCCTTAGCCATGGTATATTGGCCATATATCACCAACCCCCGAGGTTCCTTATTGCTATTATAAACTGGTTACCAACGTAATTTGAGCAGTAGAAATAAATGTTTTGTCATACCCGTGGTATACGGTCTGATATACCACAGCTGTCAGCCAATCAGCATTCAGGGCTCGACCCACCCAGTTTATAACAAGTGATATGTAGCTGATATCCTGTCATTGTAAATTAGAATTTGTTCTTAACTGACTTGCTTAGTTAAATAAAGGTTAAATAAATTAAAATATATATATATTTATGTTAGCCTGTTGGATTACCATGTCTGATATGAGTTTACAGTCATTATGTACTGTACAGCCATTACCGATGACAACCTTATATAATGATGTTCCCTGACCTATTTCTCAACTCGACGGATTCATACTCGTCCAAAGACCCATGTAGCCATAAAACATCAGATGATTCAACATCATCTGTGTGTGTGTGTGTGTGTGTGTGTGTGTGTGTGTGTGTGTGTGTGTGTGTGTGTGTGTGTGTGTGTGTGTCCTATGTGTGAGCACAACTGTATAAATTCGGTTGGTCTGTGTCTTCCTCTAGCAAACTCAGGCTCAACACTGCACCACAGCTTCAACACTGCACCACCAGGCTCAACACTGCACCACCAGGCTCAACACTGCAGCCCAGCCATGAGCAGCACCAAACAACTCAACAACAGGAGCGGAGACAATGGTGAGGTCACGTTCCCCTGTTCACACTATGCATGCACCAACCAATGGTTGTGTGCCACATCATCGACTGCACAATTGGGCACTAGATTGGTATAACATATGATATGGTTAGCTGATACGTAAAATACCTATCCAGGCGTTGTAGGATCTGGCATGTGTCAGCAACGTCTGAACAGAGGAACGCGCCCCTTGTGCTTGTGTATAGCATGTAATAACCCATCGTGCAATGACGTCACATTCTCTGAGACCTGAAGTGTCGACTTCAGGACGAAATGTTGATGTGAACGCAAAATCGAACCCTGTGTGTGTTGATTGACTGGGTGGATCACCTATCTCTTCCTCCAAACAAGTCAAAATGCCATTTAGGATCTGTGATATCGGAAAGCTTGAACATTTGTCTTCTCTCTCTATGACAGCATCCAAGAAGAAGTGCCCCTTGGCCATGGGGCTGGAGGGCATTGCCCCCCTGGTGCGCACTGTTGAGGAGATCCCTGAACCCATCACCACGGTGATCAAGGGGAACATCCCATCCTGGATCAATGGAAGCTTCCTGCGGAATGGGCCCGGAAGGTTTGAGTTCGGCAAAGACAAGTACAAAATAAAATTAATAAATTGTATACACATACACCACTTATAATCAACACATACACACACACACAAAGAACATGCACACACTCATACGCACAGACACTCACCCTTACACCCATAGACTTCCCCTTACACCCATTGACTCACCCTTACACCCATAGACTCACCCTTACACCCATAGACCCACTCATACACCCATAGACTTCCCCTTACACCCATAGACTTCCCCTTACATCCATTGACTCACCCTTACACCCATAGACTCACCCTTACACCCTTTTGTCTTTGTCTCTGTCCTCAGCTTCAACCACTGGTTTGACGGAATGGCCTTGATGCACCGCTTCTACATCCATGACGGTGAGGTGACCTACAGCAGCCGCTTCCTGCGCAGCGACTCCTACGTGCGTAATTCTGAGAAAGACCGCATTGTGGTGTGTGAGTTTGGAACCATGGCCATGCCTGACCCCTGCAAGAACTTCTTTTCTCGATTCTTATCCCGCTTCAAGATTCCCAGTAAGTGTCTTCAGAGTTGTGTCCCTCTGTGTGCAGTACAGTACATTCCCCATTGTTCTGGTTGCGGCTGGTGGCTTTGGCCAGGGCTGTTGACTGTATGTATTGTGTTGCTCACAATGTATGTATTGTGTTGAGATTATAAATATGATGGTTGAAACCTAGTGCATGTTTCTCTGAGCGTAGGAATGCTTAGAGATCAGGAGAGCAGATTGTTGTGTGGGCTACCTGAGCAGATAGAAAGAGAAACTTATGACTTTTAAAAGCTCAGTATTCAACCATTTCTGTAATTCAACTGAAGAGCCTTAAACATTGATCTAGAGAAGTATTTTGCTGCATCAAAGCATAACCGATTGTAAACCAGCACAGTGAGATTAGGGTCAATAGAAAAAATAGCATCATTGAAACACACCACATTTTTGAAGACTCAAAGATTGTTTGTGTCCCTCCCCTCAGCACCCTCCACTAGCACTGCCCCAGTATCTGTGTGTTAGAGATGTCGATGATGAGTATGACAGGTCTCCTCTCTAATGCCTAGAAAGCTTTGATTCAAACTCCTTATTAGACAGCTCTGCAAGCGTTTTAATGTCAAAATACGTCAGTTACTCACCAAATATGGGGTTTCTTCATTTACTCCTCTTACAGCCGGTATGTACTTCCAAAAAAGGTCTATAAGAATTGAATGTTCATCTTGTCATTATTGTACTGCCGTATATTGTTTATATGGTCTGTCTTTAAGTTTAGTTGCTCAGCGAAACCCCATATTTGGTGAGTAACTAACCGATTTTGACATTAAAACACTTACATAGCTGTCTAATGGGAGTTAGAATCGGCACTTCCTGGGCATTAGAGAAATCTCTAACTCACAGATACTTGTGCCACAACAAGTGACTTTAATAGTCACACAACGTCTGTGTCCACTCCTTCCTGTTTAGATGAGTGTGATTTCTAGCTTAGCCTGACCTAATAGGAAATTGACACGTGAACATTGTGTCCTGTACTTACCAAAAAATAAACCTATTAAAAAGTATTGCTGCTATAGGATGCTGTATAGTTTCTCTACACATATGCTTGTGATCACTGAGAAAGAAACAACTCTGTTGATTGGCAACATGTTCTGTATGCTCCAGTCCTGATATCTGGATTTGTTAACAGAGGCCACAGACAATGCCAGTGTGAACTTTGTGAAGTACAAGGGTGACTATTATGTAAGCACAGAGACCAACTACATGCGGCGGGTGGATCCACAGAGCCTGGAGACCAAGGAGAAGGTACAGCTATTGTCTATCACACCAAGGATGGAGTTGAACATATTTTACAGAATTCGGGGGGGGGGGGGGATCTTTTTTGAATTTGTATGTATTTAACCTTTATTTAACTAGGAAAGTCAGTTAAGAACAAATTCTTATTTTACAATGACGGCCAACCCCAGCCAAACCCTACCCTAACCCGGACGACACAGGGCCAGTTGTGCGCCGCCCTATGGGACTCCCGATCACGGCCGGTTGCGATACAGCCGGAGATCGAACCAGGGTCTGTAGTGACACCCCTAGCACTGAGATGCAGTTCCTTAGACCGCTGCGCCACTCGGGAACCAGATCTTACAGTTATGATGATGATGATGTTTGCAGTGATGATGATGATGATGTTGATGATGACTATAATGATGATGTGTGTCCTTATGTTCGTAGGTGGACTGGTCTAAATACATTGCAGTAAACTCCGCCACAGCCCATCCTCATTATGACCGTGAAGGGGCCTCGTACAACATGGGCAACTCCTATGGCAAGGGCGGTACGTTATCTACCTACCTACTTACCTACCTAGCTACGTACGTACCTACCTACCTACCTACCTACCTACCTACCTACCTACCTACCTACCTACCTACCTACCTACCTACCTACCTACCTACCTACCTACCTACCTACCTACCTACCTACCTACCTACCTACCTACCTACCTACCTACCTACCTACCTACCTACCTACCTACCTACCTACCTACCTACCTACCTACCTACCTACCTACCTACCTACCTACCTACCTACCTACCTACCTACCTACCTACCTACCTACTTACCTCCCTACCTACCTATCTACCCCTACTAACAAACTTACCTACCTACCTCCCTCCCTACCTACCCCTACCTACCCACTTAGCTGCTTATCTACATACCTACCTACTTATCTACCTACTTACCTACCTACAGTTGAAGTCGGAAGTTTACATACACCTTAGCCAAATACATTTAAACTCAGTTTTTCACAATTCCTGATATTTAATCCTAGTAAAAAACCCTGTCTTAGGTCAGTTAGGATCACCACTTTGTTTAAAGAAGTTAAATGTCAGAATAATAGTAGAGAATTATTTATTTCAGCTTTTATTTCTTTCATCACATTCCAAGTGGGTCAGAAGTTTACATACACTCAAAAAGCATTTGGTAGCATTGCCTTTAAATTGTTTAACTTGGGTCAAACGTTTCGAGTAGCCTTCCACAAGCTTCCCACAATAAGTTGGGTGAATTTTGGCCCATTCCTCCTGACAGAGATGGTGTTACTGAGTCAGGTCTGTAGGCCTCCTTGCTCTGACACTTTTTCAGGTCTGCCCACAAATTTTCTATAGGATTGAGGTCAGGGCTTTGTGATGGCCACTCCAATACCTTGACTTTGTTGTTCTTAAGCCATTTTGCCACAACTTTGGAAGTATGCTTGGGGTCATTGTCCATTTAGAAGACCCATTTGTGACCAAGCTTTAACTTCCTGACTGATGTCTAGAGATGTTGCTTCAATATATCCACATAATTTTCCTCCCTGATGATGCCATCTATTTTGTAAGGTGGACCAGTCCCTGATGCTGCCACCCCCGTGCTTCACGGTTGGGATGGTGTTCTTCGTCTTGCAAGCCTCCCCCTTTTTCCTCCAAACATAACGATGGTCATCATGGCCAAACAGTTCTATTTTTGTTTCATCAAACAAGAGGACATTTCTCCAAAAAGTACAGTCTTTGTCCCCATGTGCAGTTGCAAACCGTAGTCTGGCTTTTTTATGGAGGTTTTGGAGCAGTGGCTTCTTCCTTGCTGAGCGGCCTTTCAGGTTATGTCGATATAGTACTCATTTTACTGTGGATATAGATACTTTTGTACCTGTATCCTCCAGCATCTTCACAAGGCCCTTTGCTGTTGTTCTGGGATTGATTTGCACTTTTCACACCAAAGTACTTTCATCTCTAGGAGACAGAATGCATCACCTTCCTGAGTGGTATGACGGCTACGTGGTCCCATGGTGTTTATACTTGAGTACTATTGTTTGTACAGATGAACGTGGTTCCTTCAGGCGTTTGGAAATTGCTCCCAAGGATGAACCAGAATTGTGGAGGTCTACAATTGTTTTCTGAGGTCTTGGCTGATTTCTTTGGATTTTCCCATCATGTCAAGTAAAGAGGCACTGAGTTTGAAGGTAGGCCTTGAAATACATCCACAGGTACACCTCCAATTGACTCAAATTATGTCAATTAGCCTATCAGAAGCTTCTAAATCCATTACATAATTTTCTGGAATTTTCCAAGCTGTTTAAAGACACAGTCAACTTAGTGTATGTAAACTTCTGACCCACTGGAATTGTGATGCAGTGAATTATAAGTGAAATAATCTGTCTGTAAACAATTGTTGGAAAGATTACTTGTGTCATGCACAAAGTAGATGTCCTAACCGACTTGCCAAAACTATAGTTTGTTAACAAGAAATTTGTGGAGTGGTTGAAAAACGAGTTTTAATGACTCCAACCTTAGTGTATGGAAACTTCCGACTTCAACTGTACCTACCTACTTACCTACTTACTTACTGTCGGTTGGTCGGTTTATTATCAAACCAAATCTGCACATTTTATACATGCAGATGAACTACAGTAATACAAACACAAATGTTTCACTATAATTGAATCACTTGATTTAATAATAATAATTATTATTATTTAAAGCGACAATCTATGATTGCTTAGACATGTTTTACTTTGAAATGAATTATATATACTGTCAGGTTCAAAGTTATTGACACCCTTGATAAAAATGAGCAAAAAAGACAGTATAAAATAAATAATACAAATATTGAGCTATTACATTATTTACAAAATTATATTATTTTATACTAATACATCTGCTCAGATGTTGTTTAACAAATAACACAAAAATACATCTAAAAAAGTTGTCAAAATTCTTGCCACCCCTGTCTTCAATACTCCGACACCCTCACCTTGCGAAGATAGAGTTTCGGCCTCCTGGCAGCAGCAACGAGGTTTTTGGCTGAAATGTCCTGGTACTTGGTAGAGTTCATGATGCCGTTGACCTTATTAACAAGGGCTGCAGAACCAGTGGAACCAAACAGCCCCATAACATCAAAGATCCACAACCATATTTTACAGTAGGTATAAGGTACTTTTCTGCATATGCATCCCTAAATCGATGCCAAACCCCCCACTGGTGTGCGTGGCCAAATAGCTTTATTTTCGTGTCATCTGACCATAGCACCAGTTCCAATCCATGTGCCAATTCACTTAATGCAATCATTTTTTATTACTTGTTAAACAAAATCATATTTTTTTAGCAATTGTATTAGGATAAAATAATATAATTTCCCGATTTTGTTTAGCATACAATATAGCTCAGTATTTGTATGATTTTTTATATTTTTGCTAATCTTTATCAAGGGTGCTAATAATTTTGGAACTGACTATATATACCCATTGATTCTTGAAGAATATAACTTATAAATACCTAAAGATCTTAGTTCAACTGTCATGCCCCATCATTCCTCCAATGTCTGTAAACAAACACTGTGTAGCCTCTTATCCAGAGCAACCTACAGTATTGAGTGAATACATTTTAATATTTTTTTTGTAATTCATGTGCAAAAGAGACATTGGTCTCAGTATGACTCCCTGATAAAATAAAGATAAAATAAAATCTATAGCCCCATCCCTCAACTGTTTACCAAATCAGTGGCAGGATGGCTGCTTTGGCCGCTTTAATGATAAACACTATTATCATGTATGATATGATGCTACCTCTGACATGTTGATTGATAATGTAAATTGACCCTCTATTGGCCCATCGCTGTGTCTCACCCCAGGCTTTTTCTACAACATCATCCGTGTGCCTCCGCCTGAGAAGGTAGAGGGGGAAGACAAGGCTGATTTCAGTGGAGCTCAGGTCCTCTGTTCCATCCCAGCCTCTGACTCCAGGAAACCATCCTACTACCACAGCTTCGGTCAGTATCCATCCATCACCTCCCTCCACCTTCCCCTGTATCTTTCTCCCTCTATAACAGCGTTGCTGAATTTCAATGACTGGTTCTCACTCTCCTAACTTCCTCTTTCTTTACTACCTCAGCTAAAACATCTCCATGACGGTTGTATTATCTCCAACTGTATGTCCCTCTCTCTGACTGTTTCTCCAATTGAGAAATTGTTGAGGTTGGTTTGTGTGCTCTATGTATGTGTGTGTTTCAGTGGTTGTGTGTGTATATGTGCGTCTGTCTGTCTGTCTGTCTGTCTGTCTGTCTGTCTGTCTGTCTGTCTGTCTGTCTGTCTGTCTGTCTGTCTGTCTGTCTGTCTGTCTGTCTGTCTGTCTGTCTGTCTGTCTGTCTGTCTGTCTGTCTGTCTGTCTGAGTGTGTGTGTGTGTGTGTGTGTGTGTGTGTGTGTGTGTGTGTGTGTGTGTGTGTGTGTGTGTGTGTGTGTGTGTGTGTGTGTGTATGCATACGTCTGTCTGTCTGTCTGTCTGTCTGTCTGTCTGTCTGTCTGTCTGTCTGAGTGTGTGTGTGTGTGTGTGTGTGTGTGTGTGTGTGTGTGTGTGTGTGTGTGTGTGTGTGTGTGTGTGTGTGTGTGTGTGTGTGTGTGTGTGTGTGTATGCATACGTCTGTCTGTCTGTCTGTCTGTCTGTCTGTCTGTCTGTCTGTCTGTCTGTCTGTCTGTCTGTCTGTCTGTCTGTCTGTCTGTCTGTCTGTCTGTCTGTCTGTCTGTCTGTCTGTCTGTCTGTCTGTCTGTCTGTCTGTCTGTCTGTCTGTCTGTCTGTCTGGTTCATAAAGCACGTTCTGGAGGTAAAATCTATATGCTCACAATATGAAGTAGGTTGTTTGAAACAGTGGTGAATACATGTTGCTTGAAGGGCAGTAGACCAACATAGCTATAGTCATTTTGATGCTTTTACCCAGCCCTAATATACTAACTTAGCAAATTAAAACCTAGTTTTGGGGATTTATATTCAGAAAGTATTCATAACCCTTGACTTTTTCCACATAAGTCATTGTTGTGTTACAGCCTGAATTCAAAATGCATAAAAAAAAAAATTCGCCCATCAACACACAATACCCCATAATAACAAAGTGAAAACAAGTTTTTTGACATTTTTGCAAATGTCAATAAATATCTAATTTACATAAGTATTCACACCCCTGAGTTTATAAATGTTAATACATGCCAGTAAAACAGAGATGTATTAACAGCATGTTTCTTACACTTCATCTCTTTCTGTACTGGAACTTTCCTCTCATATGCAATTCTTGGTAATTAGTAAAGTAATCACTTGCTAAGCTATATAAAACAAACACGGATCACAGATCACAAATAAGTTAGGTAGCTATCTAACCCTGGTGATATACGAGTATGCTGTGCATGGGCCCTGGTAAACACATCAGTAAACAGAGTGGGTGCGGGAGAGTAAAATAAACCCATCCTATGCACATTTTTGGCCGTGTCCAGAAAGAACAACTTTGAGAGACCCTACCTCCCCGCAATTGTGGAGATCTGACAGGATTGGGCAGGTGTAAGCAATGTGGTGAAAATTCCTCCTGGCCTAAACCTATCAATTTGCTTAAACCTATAAAATCCTCTCAGATCTCCACAAGTGTCTGGAGGGTAAGGGCTAGGGGTGGTCTCTGGACAAGGCCCTGGTATGTATAACTGAGT
The DNA here is from genome assembly GCF_016432855.1 of Salvelinus namaycush. Taxonomy (NCBI): domain Eukaryota; kingdom Metazoa; phylum Chordata; class Actinopteri; order Salmoniformes; family Salmonidae; genus Salvelinus; species Salvelinus namaycush. The sequence continues at coordinate 17,801,148 of NC_052307.1, forward strand.
GGGCGTAAGGAGAGTGTAGGTCTACAGAGCGAGAGAGAGAGAGAACGTACTTGAAAACAGCGATGAGCAGGTTGACCAACAGGATGTTGGCCACCAGAAGGTAGCATGCCATGATGGCAGGAACGATCCAGGCTCCCGTCTTACAGGGCGGCAGAGCCACAACATGCCCGTCCTCTGTGGTGATATTCTGGCCACATGGAGCTACGCACAATGACACAACCACAGGGTCAGGATGACACACAAGGTGTCACAGATTGAGTCACAAGACAAATTCTCTTAAAGCTACCCCATTTATTTTGTCATATGACAAAACAAAAGAGTAGCCAGCCTAAAGAGAGTTTCTCCGACAAACATTATTAATAAAGGCAAACATATTGTAAAGGCCAGTTGTGTGTCAAAACAAATTAACATACAGACAACGACTAGACAAGCAAGCCAACATAAGACGAACACAAAATCAAATGAAAGAAAGATAACATACATTACATACAAGCAAACCCAGGCAATCACACCAAATAGACAATCACTACGCTGACATCTAAAATAAACAAACCAACAAATAAACAGAACAACAAATACTTCAAGTTTAGCAAACAAACAAGAGGCATAATATACTGAATATATGCATCTTTTTTGTAGGGGATAGGAAGGAGTGAGCTCTAGAATGGAAAGGTGTTATGTGCTGAAATGTGTATCTCACAATATATTCTAAAATATATTGTCAATAACTTGCATTCCCAATATATTTAAACATGGCATGATGTTTAAAATATATTGTCACATATGCGTGCCATAGCCTAGCTGAATAATGACTATTTTACACTCAAAGAAATTTGGTTAAAAACTCTGACAACTGAACCACGTGAAAAAACAGATTGCAGATGATGACAGGGTATGATATGTTCATGTGTGTGTGTGTGTGTGTGTGTGTGTGTGTGTGTGTGTGTGTGTGTGTGTGCATATGTCTGTCTGTCTGTCTGTCTGTCTGTCTGTCTGTCTGTCTGTCTGTCTGTCTGTCTGTCTGTCTGTCTGTCTGTCTGTCTGTCTGTCTGTCTGTCTGTCTGTATGTCTGGTTCATAAAGCACGTTCTGGGGGTAAAATCTATATGCTCACAATATGAAGTAGGTTGTTTGAAACAGTGGTGAATACATGTTGCTTGAAGGGCAGTAGACCAACATAGCTATAGTACTTTTGATGCTTTTTACCAGCCCTAATATAGCAAATTAAAACCTCGTTTTGGGGATTTAATAAAATACAGTGTATTCAGAAAGTATTCATAACCCTTGACTTTTTCCACATAAGTCATTGTTGTGTTACAGCCTGAATTCAAAATGGATTAAATATATTTTTTCCACCCATCAACACACAATACCCCATAATGACAAAGTGAAAACAAGTTTTTAGACATTTTTGCAAATGTAAATAAATATCTAATTTACATAAGTATTCACACCATTGAGTTAATAAATGTTAGAATCATATTTGGCAACGATAACAGCTGTCAATATTTCTGATAAAGTCTCTAAGTGTCACGCCCTGACCTTAGAGAGCTTTTTATGTCTTTATTTTGGTTTGGTCAGGGTGTGATTTGGGTGGGCATTCTATGTTCATTTTTCTATGTTTTGTATTTCTTTGTTTTGGCCGGGTATGATTCTCAATCAGGGACAGCTGTCTATCGTTGTCTCTGATTGGGAACCATACTTAGGTATCCTTTTTCCCACCTGTGTTTGTGGGTAGTTATTTTCTGTTTAGTGTTTTCTGCACCTGACAGGACTGTTTCGGTTTCATTTCTCACTTTGTAATTTTGTTCTAGTGTTCAGTGTAAATAAAAATCATGAACACTTACCACGCTGCGCTTTGGTCCGATCCTTCTTCTTGCAACGATGACCGTTACACTAAGAGCTTTCCACACCAGGATTGTACAATATTTGCACATTATTCTTCAAAAAATTCTTCAAGCCCTGTCAAGTTGGTTGTTGATCATATCTAGACACCCATTTTCAAGTCTTGCCATAGATTTTCAAGCCGGCTGTAACACACAAAATGTGGAAAAAGTCAAGAGGTGTGAATACTTTCTGAAGGCACTGTACTGTATGTTACCTGCCCAGGATATAATGTATGTTGCCGGTCGGAGGCCAGTATTTTTAGCTACACATAATACCCTCAGCTCTACCTCTATCCCTGTGTTGTGTGACTGCAGCCATAATACCCTCAGCTCTACCTCTATCCCTGTGTTGTGTGACTGCAGCCATAATAACCTCAGCTCTACTTCTATCCCTGTGTTGTGTGACTGCAGCCATAATAACCTCAGCTCTACTTCTATCCCTGTGTTGTGTGACTGCAGCCATAATACCCTCAGCTCTACTTCTATCCCTGTGTTGTGTGACTGCAGCCATAATAACCTCAGCTCTACCTCTATCCCTGTGTTGTGTGACTGCAGCCATAATAACCTCAGCTCTACTTCTATCCCTGTGTTGTGTGACTGCAGCCATAATAACCTCAGCTCTACTTCTATCCCTGTGTTGTGTGACTGCAGCCATAATAACCTCAGCTCTACTTCTATCCCTGTGTTGTGTGACTGCAGCCATAATAACCTCAGCTCTACCTCTATCCCTGTGTTGTGTGACTGCAGCCATAATACCCTCAGCTCTACTTCTATCCCTGTGTTGTGTGACTGCAGCCATAATAACCTCAGCTCTACCTCTATCCCTGTGTTGTGTGACTGCAGCCATAATAACCTCAGCTCTACTTCTATCCCTGTGTTGTGTGACTGCAGCCATAATAACCTCAGCTCTACCTCTATCCCTGTGTTGTGTGACTGCAGCCATAATACCCTCAGCTCTACCTCTATCCCTGTGTTGTGTGACTGCAGCCATGTCAGAGAACTATGTGGTGTTCATAGAGCAGCCCATCAAGCTGGACTTGCTCAAGTTTATGCTGTTCAGGATCCAGGGCAAGAGCTTCGACAAGGTCATGACCTGGGAGCCACAGTACGACACCATCTTCCACGTGGTGCACAGACACACAGGCGAGGTGTGTGTTAATGACCCAAACAATCTACATGGTTACAGTCAATGTATAAAATAAGGAAATCTATGCATTACCCAGGAAATCGACTCAATCCCCAAAGCACTGGTAAATGTATAGATTCTGTGGAATATCTGTACATTAACCAGTGCGACGGGGAATGTATAGATTTTTCCAGGAAATCCATAGTTTTTCCAGATTTTACACATTTCCAGTAGCATTTGCACATATAGGACCAGCCCATTTCATCTCTAATTGGCTTGTTTGTCACCAATATGTCTAAAGACTTTTTGGTCTGTTTCATCCAATAGCTAAGCAAGGTAAAGTACAGCGCCCCACCCATGTTCACCCTTCACCAGATCAACGCCTACGAGGACAAAGGGTTCCTTGTAATGGACATGTGCTGCGGGGACGATGGGGACGTCATTGGAGACTTCACACTAGAGAACCTTCGCAGGGCTCCAGGGGACGAAATGGACAAGGTTTGTTGGTACAACGAACACACACACACACACACACACACACACACACACACACACACACACACACACACACACACACACACACACACACACACACACACACACACACACACACACACACACACACACACACACACACACACACACACACATAACACATATACAGTTGAAGTTACATACACCTTAGCCAAATACATTTCAACTCAGTTATTCACAATTCCTGACATTTAATCCTAGTAAAAATTCCCTGTTTTAGGTCAGTTAGGATCACCACTTTATTTTTAGAATGTGAAATGTCAGAATAATAGTAGAGATAATTATTTATTTCAGCTTTTATTTCTTTCATCACATTCCCAGTTGGTCAGAAGTTTACATACACTCTATTAGTATTTGGTAGCATTGCCTTAAAATTATTTAACTTGGGTCAAACGTTTCGGGTAGCCTTCCACGAGCTTCCCACAATAAGTTGGGTAAATTGTGGCCCATTCCTCCTGACAGAGCTGGTGTAACTGAGTCAGGTTTGTAGGCCTCCTTGCTCACACACACTTTTTCAGGTCTGCCCACAAATTTTCCATAGGATTGAGGTCAGGGCCTTGTGATGGCAAATACCTTGACTTTGTTGTCCTTAAGCCATTTTGCCCCAAACAGTTCTGTTTTTGTTTCATCAGACAAGAGGACATTTCTCCAAATAGTACGATCTTTGTCCCCATGTGCAGTTGCAAACCGTAGTCTGGCTTTTTTATGGCGGTTTTGGCTTCTTCCTTGCTGAGTGGCCTTTCAGGTTATGTTGATATAGGACTCGTTTTACTGTGGATATAGATACTTTTGTACCTGTTTCCTCCAGCATCTTCACATGGTCCTTTGCTGTTGTTCTGGGATTGATTTGCACTTTTCGCACCAAAGTACGTTCATCTCTAGGAGACAGAACACGTCTCCTTCCTGAGCGGTATGATGGCTGCGTGGTCCCATGGTGTTTATACTTGCGTACTAGTGTTTGTACAGATGAACGTGGTACCTTCAGGCGTTTGGAAATTGCTTCCAAGGATGAACCAGGCTTGTGGAGGTCTACAATTTTTTGTGGCTGATTTCTTTTGATTTTACCATGATGTCAAGCAAAGAGGCACTGAGTTTGAAAGTAGGCCTTGAAATACATGTAACGATCTGGGTGTAGTGGGTGCGAAGTCAGGCGCAGGAAGCAGAGAGTTCAGTGGTAGTGCTATTTAATGCACAAAACGGCGAACATAAGCCACTGAAACAGTCCAGCAAAACCCACGAAATGGGAAACACGTAAATTTCAAACGTGCACCCTATTCACACAAACAATCCCGCACAAATAGCAGGCGGGCCTACTGGTTAATATAGCCCGACTAATCAACCAAACACAAAACAGGTAAAACCAACAAACAGAAAAGGGGAAAAAAGGATCAGTGGCAGCTAGTAGGCCGGTGACGACGACCGCCGAGCGCCACCCGAACAGGAAGGGGAGCCACCTTCTGTAGGAATCGTGACAATACATCCAGAGGTACACCTCCAATTGACTCAAATGATGTCAATTAGCCTATCAGAAGCTTCTAAAGCCATGACATCATTTTCTGGAGTTTTCCAAGCTGTTTAAAGGCACAGTCAACTTAGTGTCTGTAAACTTCTGAACCTCTGAAATTGTGATACAGTGAATTATAAGTGAAATAATCTGTCTGTAAACAATTGTTGGAAAAATTACTAATATCATGCACAAAGTAGATGTCCTAACCGACTTGCCAAAACTATAGTTTGTTAACAAGAAATTTGTGGAGTGGTTGAAAAACGAGTTTTAATGACTCCAACCTAAGTGTATGTAAACTTCCGACTTCAATTGTATACACACACACACACACAAATATACTATATTATACTGGTACCCTGTGTAAAAGTAGGTTGTTTGAAACAGTGGTGAGTACATGTTGCTTGAAGGGCAGTAGACCAGCATAGCTATAGTACCTTTGATGCTTTTTACCAGCCCTAATATAACTTAGCAAATTAAAACCTAGTTTTGGGCATTTAATAAAATACAGTGCCTTCAGAAAATAAATAGTTTGCTATTTAGTTCGTAAAAATGTGTAAATTGTAACTAATTTTGCACATAATGTTGCCGCTACCATCTCTTATGACTGAAAAGAGCTTCTGGACATCAGAACAGCGATTACTCCCCTTGAACTAGAGGAATATTTTTTCTTTCGTGAGTCTGACGCGAAGGATATACTGCTTCCCGGAGACCAGGCCCTCATCCAGTCAATTGCTTGAAGAAAAGACTGAAATACAGGGGGCTGAAGTCTGGGTAACTTGTGAGAATTTGTCGGCGAGTGAGTAAACCACCACTACCCTCAGTATTATTGGCCAACATGCAATCATTGGAAAACAAACTGGATGATCTACTATTAAGAATATCCTACCACATCAACACCATCATGCCAGAAACCCGAGACCCACTCCAATTCGCATGGTGCCCCAACAGATCCACAGATGACACAATCTCAATCGCACTCCACACTGCCCTTTCCCACCTGGACAACAGGAACACCTATGTGAGAATGCTGTTCATTGACTACAGCTCAGCATTCAACACCATAGTGCCCACTAAGCTCATCACTAAGCTAAGGATCCTGGGACTAAACACCTCCCTCTGCAACTGGATCCTGGACTTCCTGACAGGCCGCCCCCAGGTGGTAAGGGTAGTCAACAACACATCTGACACGATGATCCTCAAAATTGGGGCCCCTCAGGGGTGCGTGCTTGGTCCCCTCCTGTACTACCTGTTCACCCACGACTGCGTGGCCAAGCACGACTCCAACACCATCAAGTTTGCTGACGACACAACCTGGTCACCGAAACAATGAGACAGCCTACAGGGAGGAGGTCAGAGACCTGGCAGTGTGGTGCCAGGACAACAACCTCTCAATGTGAAACTGATCGTGGACTATAGGTAAAGAAAGCCCGAACAGGCCCTCATTAACATCAACGGGACTGAAGTGGAGAGCGTCAAGTTCCTTGGTGTCCACATCACCAACAAACTATCATGGTCCAAACACACCAAGACAGTTGTAAAGAGGGCATGACAACCCCTTTTCCCCCTCAGGAGACTGAAAAGATTTGGCATGGGTCCCCAGATCCTGAAAAAGTTATACAGCTGCACCATCGAGAGTATCCTGCCCGGTTGCATTACCGTCAGGTATGGGAACTGCTCAGCATCTGACCGTAAGGCGCTACAGAGGGTAGTGCATACGGCCCAGTACATCACTGGGGCCAAGCTTCCTGACATCCAGGACCTATATTTTAGGCGGTGTCAGAGGAAGGCCCAAAAAATTGTCAAAGACTCCAGTTACCCAAGTCATAGACTGTTCTCTCTGCTACCGCATGGCAAGAGCCATAAGACTGCTGAACAACTAAACTAATCAAATGCCTATTTACATTGACCCTCCCCATTTTTTTTACACTGCTGCTACTCACTGTTTATTATCTATGCATAGTCAATTTACAAATGACCTCGACTAACCTGTACCACTGCATATTGACTTAGTACCGGTACCCTCTGTACATAGCCTCGTTATTGTTATGTACATTTCTTGTGTTACCTTGTGATTGATTAGAATTTTTTTACGTTAGTTTTTTTTCTAAATATTTTATTAACTCTATTTCTTAATCTGCATTGTTGGTTAAGGGCTTGAAAGTAAGCATTTCACTGTAAAGTCTACACCTGTTGTATTCGGGGCATGTGACAAATACAATTTGATTCAACTTTTTATTTAGCCAAGTTAGCTTTACTCGTTGTGTATTTATTATTACTTTTATTATTACATGTTTTACTTCTCTATTATTTCTCTATGTTCTTTCTCTCTGCCTTGTTGGGAATGAGACTGCATTGCCCATAAGTAACCATTTCACTGTTAGTTGACACCTGTTGTTTACGAAGCATGTGACAAATACAATTTGTTTTGATTTGCACTAGATCTCAACCACTGAGTAGTTATAAAACTACAAGAACAATTCACAATGATATCCTGCCCACTGCGAACATATGCAACAGATTAGCTGACATGCTGTTCACACATACTGTGGTTCGTTGTTACTTTAAGTTCATTTATCTTACTACAGCTGCTGACAGATATGTGAAGAATTATTAATTATAGGCAATTGGTTTTGTTTTGTAAAATGTCTGTTGTAAAATGTCTGTTTGTGAAAATGTCTGTTTTTGTTTTCTGCTATGTCAGTTTTATAACTCCATGTGCAGAAACCTTCCACGGAGATACGTCCTACCCCTGACGGTAACTGATGACACACCCAGCGACCAAAACCTTGTCACTCTGCCTTTCTGTCAAGCAACTGCAGTCAAGACTGGGTGTGGAAAGGTGTGTGTGTGTGTGTGTATTTATGCATGAATAAATGTGTTATATTTCCTGCTGTTCAATGAATTGTAATTTCAATTAATGATAAAACCATAGATTCTTGAAGAATATAACATAAATTGATGAGCTTAGTACAACTGTCTTATCTTATAATGACACTATATATACTATTGTTTTACTCCATTGATTATGTTTTATTGACATTTTCATACCAGTCTTTTTATAGCAAACTAAGGGCTGTATTATTTTCTGTATTGCTGAAGCGTTACAGATTGTACCATTGAAATGTAAGGGCAATTTCCGATTAAGCCGAAATATGCAGCGTTAACCATAAATGCAGTCTCTGCCAACATGGGAACATTGCCTTAAAATTTGAATTGGGTTTTAGCGTTGAACTTCCGCGATGCGGATTGAATAGGGCCCTAAGTGATGGGCTTGCTGTTTAGGCTGAAACACGAACTCAGTATTGTTGCTCCCAGAGGGGAAGCACAGCACTCAAGCACAATTGAACCAGCAACCCTTTACTCATAATTCTGTAAATGGCAACTACGTCTGCTAATGCTAACCCCTGGCATTGTGACGCATGTGTTCTGGCTGCTGAAAATAAAATGTGGTTTTGTTGTCATGGCTACCTGACATGTCTTTCTCTCTTTGGGGTGTGCTGCAGGTGCTTTGTACACACGAGGAACTCTATGATGAAGAGCTGTTCCAGTACGGTGGCCTGGAGTTCCCACAGATCAACTATGCCCATTACAACGCGCGTCCTTACCGCTACTACTACGCATGCGGCTTCGGACACCTGTTCAGCGACTCCCTGCTGAAGATGGATCTGGAGACCAAGAAACTTAAGGTTTTTCTTTTTCTAACTCTCCCTCTGAAAAAGACCAATTATCCACAGCTCAATAGCACCTTCAGAGTCAATGGTGAATCAGCTAGACTGCTAGGCCTGCTTTTAGTGACCTACTGCTGTGTCCAATTTTAAGGACATATTGACATTTTCTCTGTGTAGGCATGGCGTCACCCTGGTCTGTTCCCATCTGAGCCTGTGTTTGTTCCTGCGCCCAACGCAACCGAGGAGGACGATGGTGTGGTCATGTCCGTCATCATCACACCCAGAACTGTAAACAACAACAATAACAACAACATAATCAACAACAAAAACAACAACAAACATGCATATTCACCATTGATGAATTACCTTTGACATAACATTGTACAACCATCTCTATACTTCTGTTTCCAGGAGAAAAGCACGTTCCTGCTGATTCTGGATGCCAAGACTTTCACGGAGCTGGGCCGGGCAGAGGTTCCAGTCAACATTCCATTTGGAACTCATGGAGTATTCAATGAGATGCACTGAAAATGCTAACGTCACAACCCCTTCAGCATTCTGCTTATGAAATTACTACATCCATGGATGTCTTTTCTGATGCTGTTAAGTTAACATCTCTAACTACTGCAGTACTCTTGGACCATTTTCGGTACAGCCAGAGGAGGAAGGCCCTCTCCTCTGAGTCTTGTTCCTCTTGAGGCTAAGACTCTCGAGGTTTGTTCCTTCTAGGGAGTTTTCCCCTGCCACTGTACTTCTGCTGCTTGCTATTTGGGGTCTAGGCTGGGGTTCTATAATAATAATAACACTAATAATGAAGTAATACATTGGATTTTTATAGCACTATGAAGTATTTTGTACCAACTGCTAAGGTAGAAAGGCTTTATAAATACATCTAATTGATTTATTGATATCACAGAACTGAGGAGAACCAGTTCCTCAGACCCTGTTAAAATGTCAGTCTGTAGACACATCTATCTATGTCATATCCTTATCAAAAGGTACCCTGCTTTGTAAAGTAAATGATGTTGGTGACTGATCTGGTGTTTTTCATGGACATTAACTGTAGACCTTGGACTAAAACTTGTGCCGGTTTTTCACTACTTTGGTATTCACAATCAGTGTCAATATTTCATCAAATATTTCTGCGGCAACTAATTTTCTCTACAGCAAATTACAAGAAGTCAACTGAGGCTCTGAAGTGAAATTAGTTTTACTTGTTTAATTTCCGATCTTCAAAGTGTTTCATAACATGTACGCATTTGAAATACTATACTCCCATAGCCGTGCAGTGCACTTACAAAACATGAAAATGCCTCCAGGAAATGTAATTTCAGTTTAAGTAATGTGATATAAAATGGACATTGTCCAAAATGCCAGTAAAACAAATGGCTTTCAGCATTCAATAGCCACCACTGAGAGCTAAAGGAAGGTCACATTGAAAACTCAGATTGCATTTCATCCAGTTGTCATGGCCCACTGTAAGGGGAACTTACAAACACATTCTTTTCATAGACGGAAACAGATGTAATTGTTACAATACAACTGTAGAATGCATTGCAAATCTATATTCGTTTCTCAATACTTTATAATTGTCATTGTCAATGTCATAATTTAGCTGCTAGCTGGTCACTGAAGGGAATGTAGTCCAGAGGGTTGCACACATACTAGTGAGAGCAGGAAGACTGAAAGAGCAGTGGAAGTAGCAAACGGCTGCCTATTTAATAATATTTTCCATTCAGGCCAGGTCTCCCTAGGTTACTTATTAATTACCCCATAATTCCTAATCTAATCAGTCATGCTTAACTACTCTTTGTACTCAAATATTCAAATTAATTAGTGGTCTATCCAAAGGGCAGGAACATTGGTATGAGGGGAGGCCGTCAGGGACCGCCTGTATCGACATTTGAATAAATGTGGCACTAATTTGCATATTGTCAAATGGTTGGATTTTGTGAATAATATTTACGAAACACTCCCATGTTCATTTTAAATCACTCACACTTCGTGGTGGAGAAAAGTTTGAGAAAAATTACTCATTCTCGTAATTAGATACATTTAATGCAGGGGTGTCAAACAAAATTTCTGGAAGGCCATGTGTCTCCTGGTTTTCGTTATTTCCTTTCAATTCGTGTTCCAATTTACCCTGCATTCATAACCAAGTGGGAAGGTGGTATTTACCACGTACAGCTGAGAAAAATCCACTTGAGTGCCCCTCGAACTGATAATTACTAGTGTGAAACTCGTCTATCTGAGCTCCAACTTCACCCACATGCTGACCTCTGACATCACCTACTAAGGAAATTACCTCGAAAACAGCATTTTCAGCAGTTAAATGCAACAACAAAACATTCTTTATTAAAAGCAATCTATTAATATGGTTTTTGAACACTTTAATTTGTTTGCGAGCATGATAGCTATGTTACGTTTATTGTTGATGCAGCTTGTTTGCCATTAGCCAATAAGCGTTTCTCAACGAGTTCAAAGCATATGAATGCATCCAACTCGTATTTACTACTTCACACCTGGAAATTACCACCTTCCCTCTTGGTTATGAACACAGCATTAGACTTAGACAACCAGGTAAGGGGAGTTCCTAACTAATTAGTGACATTAATTGATCAATAATGTACAAGGGAGGAGTGAAAACTCACAGACCATCGGCCCTTCAGCAATTGAGTTTGATTTATGGCCTGTGTAGTAATGTTCCTGGTCGTGTTATGGGAAAGCTAGCCTATAAGTCTGGAAAACTAGGCAACATCTAGTATAACTCTGTTCTCTCTAATACACACTGCAGATGTTTTGCGATGCTACAGTGGAGCAATTATATACCCATGGAGATAGCCATGGTGTACCATGTCAACAAGAACCAACTCCCACTAAGGAGTCTGATAGCCTGACAGAGCACTGCATGAAAAGGATTTGTGTGTGCAGCATTAGAAATTGATAATTTATGAGGGAAAAGATCATTCACAATTTTGGGGCTAAGTCACTGATTTGCATTGTGGGGCTAATCCACATCACACCACTGGAATCATCCGATTATTCATATGGAAGTGGAATAAAGCTCTGTAAAGGAGATCAGCCTTGCCAACAGGTCAAAATGAACCTGATTCTCAGATAACACACAAGCCTATTTTGTCTGGGATATTAGCCTGCCTGACAGTTTACCATCATTATTAGGCACTGGCTATGCAGTTTGTCAAATGTGCATGTCTCTAAATAGAGACTTTGTTTTCAAGATTTGTAAAAAATGTATGATGGCCAGGGCCTATTTAAGCAATGAAGCACAACCAAGTCATATATTTGAAAGACTTGAAAATTCGAACATTTAGAAAAATGGAGCATCAACGTTTACTTCATGGCATCCTTGGCATTGACACAATACAATGCATTGTGTCCCTTAACCCTCTACATTTGAGACCAACATTCTAATGCGACATGAAATGAAATTATGGGATATAGCTGAAATGAATGACGCTTTTGTTATCATCTCTGCTATATGACAAGTCTGCATTTCATAACTGTTTGACTGGTAGGCCTGCATTAGTTTCGTGTGAAGCCCTACACGTTATGAGCTGGCATTGACATAGAAAAAGTAGGGTAAAAATGTGATCTCATGAAAGTATCTGACAAATAAATCAACATTTATTACGCATTTAGCGATGTGAAGGAACAGGCACATGTCCTGCCTTGACTTTAAAAGAGGACATTCGTTTTATAGTGAATGAGCTAGCAGATTGTGGAAGCACGACATAAAAGACAGCCGATTCCCAAATGTCACAATCCACTGAACATTATTTCCATGCGTAGACTATAACAGAGTAGACCTAATCGAGCTGTGTCAACCGGAAGATGGACTCTCATAATAATTTGAGAGAAACCATTATTGCAAAGATAGCGGTGTTAATAGTTTTTCAGTAAACGAGTGAGTCAGCATCGCCCTCTTCTGGTTTTCCAAAGCTCATTAAATGAACTCCTGTGATTCCAGAACACTCAAAAAGAAGCGCAGAGACTCGCACTAAAGTCAGACGCGCGCCGCTTTTGGAGAGTCAAGTCTGGTCAAGTCTGCACTCACCAGTGACCCTCCTGCGTAGGCTAGTAGCTGTAGTTTCCATAAACCTCCAGAGAAATGTCATTGTGAAAAGTTATTTGACATCAATATCGTTGCCGAATAATTTTCTTTGCTTCTCGTTTCAAGTCAGGGAGCTCCGAACTGGATCAGCAGAGCTCTTGATGCGGAGATGCCACAGTTCATTCGATATGTACAGTTTATACCTGAAATAATTTCTTAAAGGGATTTGAATTCCTTTACCAAGAGGATTTTGACATTTTATTTTTTGTGTTTTGAAATTGGTGGATTATTGAGACGTGGAAATTGTAAAACCGAGTTCCGTAATAACTGGAGTTTTTTCAGAGGATATTCAAATTCTCACACTTAGTTACGCCGGAATAAAATATTTGGAAAGGGATTTACAACACGTTTACAAGAGGAAGATAATTAAATCGGATCCCCGCTTTTACAGATTCTTGACTCTGAATCTAATAAGGCTTTTAATTCGTCATGATGTGGATTTATTTCTACTTCGTTCTTTTTCTATTAGGTGAGACATTCATATTTTTATGTTTCTTAAGTTTACAATTAGATAAAACCATTCATTCCATAACATTACATGCGTGGGGATAGTTTAGTAATTGTTCTGAACATAATACATTCAGTAGGCTCTTTCATTTGATGCTGTTTCGACTATAGCCTACTCATTATGAAATCAATCTTACATTTTAGTATTGTGTCATTAAATCAATTACATTGACATTATTTCCGTAATTACCCATAGAGCGCATGTTAGAGTCTATTGGGTGCAACATTTTACCTACTCCAAATTGTTTTTAGAGCAGATATGTATTGTCTCTTGGCATCTCATTCTCATCTGCTTATTTGATTAAGATTGAGAGAGTCAAAAAACCCACATAAAATTAATGAATGGCCTAAACATGATGATGATGAGGATGATGAGGATGATCAGTCTTTGTGGTAGAAGATGTTCAATTTATCTGTTAGGATAATGGTTATTTGCATAATTTAGTTTTACTGCACACTCCCTCTACTTTATTGCAAAGTCTCTAGCAATATCCCCCCTCAGCAGTTTGCAGGTTTAGAACGACCTGAGGTTTCGCTCAAATCACTCTTTCCATCTATATTGGAGTTGGTGTTTGTCTACTCCATTCAAGAGATAAGCCTTTATTTTGCCTTCAATATTTTGGTTTTATTGATTTGACTGTCATGTACAATAACAATATGGTACGACGTTAATATTCCCAAGGTAAGTGCATTGAGATCAATGACCATGAAGCATAACAGATAATAGACTGAAGAATATCTCATAGCTAGGGGATGTGCCAAATGTGTGTGTGCTATGAACATTACCTATATTGACTTGTTAAACAAGTCTAACATATTTGAATCTGTTCCTGGCAGTGGAGGCTGCTGAAAGGAGGACGGCTCATAAAAATGGCTGAAACGGAGCGAATGGAATGGCATCAAACACATGGAAACCATGTGTTTGATATATTGGATATTATTCCACTTATTCACACTCCAGCCATTACCACAACCCCCCCCCCCCCCCCCCCCCCCCCCCCCCCCAATTAAGGTGCCACCAACCTGTGGTTCCTGGGTGTAGTTGTCGATCTTGCACCTGTTTCATCCCATTCAGCAGAACCGGTTGCGATGACGTCATGGTCAGGTTGTATACTGATTGTAGAATTTTTTTTTTTTAAATAAATATCTTTAGCAACTGGACAAAACTTCTTTAACTGGTTCTAATCTGGTTATCTGACCAGATAACAACCAAAATATTATGTATTTCCTCTGGTAATCTGACGTTTCTACCAGAAAATGATGACATCCCATGCCAAATTCTGTCTGCTGAGATTGTCCTTTCCTCTCTTGAGAGAAGAGAAATATTACATCATTAAGAGGGTTGAGGACCAATATATGGTGCCCAGTGTACAACATTTGGCATGGGATGTCATCATTCTGGTTGTAAATTGGTTGTAGCTACATCAAATAACTAGATTATAACCAGTTAAAGATGTCTCTTTCATGACAACATTGAGACATTAAATAAATTGTCATAAGTGGTCAGAAAACCATGGCGACCGTGACGTCACAACAACCATCAGAATGGATTCATTGCAACCGGTTTTGCCCATTGGATGATTACACCATTAATTCATTGCATTTCCTTAGATGTGAACGTTTTCTCTGCATGTTTCATATAAACAAAATGTTGTATGATCAGAAACAACCCTGACACCAGTGTTTTCTAAACCTCTCTTTGAGTACCCCACAGCTATTCCACTTATTTAATGTACTCCAGTGCTAGCACTCAATTTGTCAACTTATCACCAAGCCCTTCATCTGTTGAATCAGGTGTGCTAATTCTGTAATATATCAAACACATGGAACAGCTGGGGGTACTCAAGGAGAGGTTTTGGAAACACTACCTTACACCAAATGAAATGTTTATACAGCACCAGTGGTATCTACAGCAAATCCATCAAATATGTCCATGCATGTGTAACTCTATTCAGTTAGACCAATGAGAGAGCCTCCTTTCTCTCCCTCAGACGGAGTTGCGTACTCCTCGGGCGGTTCCTATTCGGCCCTGGCTGGGACGGGTGCCCATGGCTGGGTGGATTGCGTGAGGGCCAGTGACATGTGCAACCAGAACCCCCAGTGCAGCTCCCGCTACCGGGTGATGCGGCAGTGCCTGGTGGGCAGAGAGAGGGACACCATGCTGGCCAACAGGGAGTGCCAGGCTGCCCTGGAGGTGCTGCTGGTCAGCCCGCTGTATGACTGTCGCTGTAAAAGGGGCATGAAGAAAGAGCTGCAGTGTCTGCAGAGCTACTGGAGCATCCACATGGGCCTGACCGAAGGTGAGACTGAAATCAATGAATTCCTGTTTGTGTCTGGTGCAACGTACTCAGCTAGAGAGATACTTACAAATTGAGAACTGCTGTTATGTGCAAAGATGACTCTGCTGTTATGAATTGTACCTATATCACATTGATAAAAATCAGACACATCATCAGATAGTGATCATGTAGGTCTCTGTACAAAATGCAGAACATATGGAAAGGAACGTCTCATGCATTCTATGCTGTATCTGCTACAGGATATAGTGATACCCTAAACCCCCTGATGAAAAATATATGCTTTCCATTCTCTGTGTAATAATGGAGCAATAATGAAATTACAGCAGCGAGACCTGTTATGAGAGCACTATTGGTTTTCACCACAAGAGTTCCATATTATCATATTATTAGGTTAGAAACCCACCGTTCAATGACCTGGAGCCGGCCACTTGCACTGTACAGTGTAGGAGGTAATGTTTCACTTAAACCTTAACCCTTCAAAAGGCTACTTTACATTGTCATAAACGTGGTATAATGAATATCTTAAAACATCCCTGCAGCTGATGTCGAATCAGGTCATAAGATCTAATATAGTCAAAACTTTTGACATTTCATATGCTATTGGGCGGCAGGTAGCCTAGTGGTTAGAGCATTGGACTTGTAACCGAAAGGCTGCAAGATTAAATCCCAGAGCTGACAAGGTAAAAACCTGTCGTTCTGCCCCTGAACAAGGCAGTTAACCCACTGTTCCTAGGCCGTCATTGAAAATAAGAATTTGTTCTTAATAACTGACTTGCTTAGTTAAATAAAGGTCAAATAAAAATGTCAACTGCAGTTGAAGATGTCAGTCTCTAAGCCTATGCTCTATGATAGAAGGTTTAAGTGGAATGTTAGAACACTGAAGCAGACCTTCTTGAACAGAGTTAACATTTTATGATACAGTATGCTACAGTAAGTTGTTTGGACAAATACAGACCTCCCGTGTGTCCTTCACTGAGGATACTTAACCGAAGAATGCAACTGTCCCATTTAGGCACTGTCCAGGGAGATAAAATGGGCCTTAATGGATGCCAGAGTTCTTACAGTGCAGCTTTAATCTAATCACGATCCATTGTGCAGTCAACCAGGCTTTTGTTCACTGGAAAAAATCTGTGTATAACATTGTTTTTTTGGAAACAAACACAAGGGCTGATTCCCCACAGACCCTCAAAACGCTGCAACCCACTTAAAAAATTGTTGTGGACAAAAACCAGAAGAAGTTGGGATATTGTAGGAAGAGCACCAGCTTTGAAAGGTTTTCTCGGCAGATAGGGGGATGTCTACGGGCTATGTAGATAAATCTTAAGAGCCCGCCTGTGTTGCTGTTGACTAAAGTGGCAAGGCATTAAGGGACTTTGGGGCAGATTTATTAAAGGCCCATTGCAACCCATTTTTTTCAATATCAAATAATTTCTGGGTAACAATTATGTACCTTACTGTAATAATTTCCCATTAAAATGGTATACAGTGCATTCGGAAAGTATTTGTAACGGGCTTCCTCCTTCTCTTCATCCGAAGAGGAGTAGCAAGGATTGGACCAAAGTGCAGCGGGGTGTGAATTCATAATGATTTATTAAACAAAACGACGAAACACGAAATAACACTTAGAAATACAAAATAACAAAACGAACTAAACAGACCTAAACTACGAACTTACATGAAACGAAGAACACACGAACAGGAACAGACAAACCGAAAACAGTCCCGTGTGGTAACATCTACTGACACGGAAGACAATCACCCACAAACAAACAGTGAGAACAACCTACCTTAATATGACTCTCAATCAGAGGAAACGTCAAACACCTGCCTCTAATTGAGAGCCATACCAGGCAACCCAAAACCAACATAGAAACAGAAAACATAGACTGCCCACCCAAAACTCACGCCCTGACCAATAAACACATACCAAACAACAGAAAACAGGTCAGGAACGTGACAGTATTCAGTCCCTTTCCCTTTTTCCACATTTTGTTACGTTACAGCCGTATTCTGAAATGGATTAAATCAAACATTTTCCTCAACCATCTAAACACAATACCCCATAATGACAAAGTGAAAACAGGTTTTTAATTTTTTTTGCAAATGTATTACAAATAAAAAACAGAAATAGCTTATTTACATAGGTATTCAGACCCTTTGCTATGAGACTCAAAATTGAGCTCAGGTTCATCCTATTTCCATTGATCATCCTTGAGCTGTTTCTACAACTTGATTAGAGTACACCTGTGGTAAATTCAATTGAGGGTTCACCTTCCAACAGAACAACGACCCTAAGCTTACAGCCAAGACAATACAGGCGTGGCTTTGGGACAAGTCTCTGAATGTCCTCGAGTGGCTCAGCCAAAGCTCGGACTTGAATCCGATCAAAAAATCTCTGGAGAGACTTGAAAGTAGCTGTGCAGCGAGGCTCCCTATCCAACCGGACAGAGGATCTTGAGAGGATCTGCAGAGAAGAATGGGAGAAACTCCCCAAATACAGGTGTGCCAAGCTTGTAGCGTCATACCCAAGAAGACTCGAGGCTGTAATCTCTGCCAAAGGTGCTTCAACAAAGTACTGAGTAAAGTGTGAATACTTAAGTAAATGTGATATTTCATTTATTTTTTTGATACATTTGCAAAAATGTCAACCTGTTTTTGCTTTATCATTATGGGGTACTGTGTGTAGATGAGGATAAAAATGTGCCTGTAACTTAACAAAATGTGGAAAAATTCAAAGGGTCTGTCTACTTTCCGAATGCACTGTATATATTTTTTCATTGCTTTTTAGCAAAAATAATTTCTAAAATGTATTTTGCTAGGAGTGGTCTGAATGAGGCACCTAATTGGAGAGGCCTAATGTAATGAAGGATATGTAACCTTAACTAGCTGTTATTGGCAGAGGTTTGGAACTCTTTGTTATTGGTCAAAACTGAATTTTGAATGCATGGCCCTTTTAAAGGTTTGTATGTGCTTAATTGCAACAATTGCAGTTCCAGGCATTTTGCATAATGTATTGTAGGCAGGTTTAAGAGTTGAGCACAAAACATGGGTGGAGTATAGTGAAAGAGACAGGAGCAACAGGTATAAATGTCATGCAAGTGTAGAATTTAAATATGACAAAACAAAAGCCAAGGTAAAAATGTCACGTCGTCTGTAAGTAGCCTACATGTCCTTATATGATATTCATCTTCTATTTTGAGATGTGAATTTTCAATAATGAAATGTTCTGAGTGTAATGTAGGGATAAGGACTTACACTCCTAGTGCAAGGATAATCGCACATCCAACCCAGTAGCAGCCTTCACATTGCTAATGAATTTGCTCTTATTTTTGTAATGTGCACTTTGCAATAAGCCGGCCAATTTGCTGTTTTCCAATGTAATTTGGTGAGTGCTTAGACTGTTTCGCTGTGCATGGGATAGTTTAGGTGGCACACTCAAGGGTGGTGCCGCTGTGAAAAGGACAAGCTTTTGTTGGGCTACTCACGCTCCGTCTTTGGCAGTCGTAAATGTGACCCGTTAATTGAAGTTTTAAAATAAATGCCAGCTGAATTCAAAGTGTCAATGTATCTGTCTTTGGCGGGTAATGGCTCGCCTTTTGAATAGGTCCTTCTCACTGTCGGACAACTGGGGTTAAGAGTCTGAATCTACAAAAGGCATGTGTGGGAGCATGCTCTTCAAAAACATAAAGGCAGCTGCATTTCTTTTTCGATTGGGCCTTAAACCTCTTGGGGAGAGCACCAGGGTTTGAGGCAGTTCCAACCAGTCAGTTAACAGTAAGTCCCATTCCTCACATATCACTGGTTTGTTCTTTAAATTGAAAGTGATTTGAGCAGATAGCAAAGAGAATTGAAAGCCTTTATGTGGGCGGTTTCCTTGCAGTTTAATTAGTAGAACAGACTTCTACAGCAGGGAGAATACGTGAGTGTCTCAGGCCATTGGGAGATCTTACATGAAATAACCAAAGAATCCAATTTTTTTTAAATGATTTATTCCCCTCCATTTTTATGAATGCCAGCATTCTTAAAGGTCAGGAGCCGAATCTGTCAGTATTCTATGCTAATATCGCTAGGCAGCTAATTTAGAGAGGGGGAAATAGGAACCCTATGCCAGCTTGAGTATGTTATACTGGGGACCCAAGCAGAGTTAAAAGGAGAACATATATGGGGTTACAGAGGTACACAGTATTCCTCAGTGAACCCATCATTACCATGAGCTATGGTAGCAGTCACTGGCCATTACCTTAGCCATCCACTGTCCTGTGAGGCAATGGGAGTTTGCCTCTGCATGCTGAATGTGTCCTCTATTTTTCCTCATCTGACCACGCTCACTAGGTGGGTGCTTCATCATCCGAGGAAGAGACCTGTCAATATTTTTCTGGAAAAGATCAAAAGGTTTTCAGGTCCCCCAAAACTTGTGAAAAGGATCAGTGAAATATGATGACAGTGATGGTTCTCTATGTCCTTTCAAATCCCTCTAATGATTTCCTTTACTGTAACTGAAGATCCACCAAACAGTTTTCAATATGACTAAAATGACACCCAGAGTGGCAGCTATTGTTGGGAAATTCTCCACTCTTACCCAGGCAGGAAGAGACAGCCTGTTTTGCCTTCTTAATACAGGCATGTAGGGATTTGGATTTGTCCTGCCCCGAAGGTTTTAGGATGATTGAATGTGCATTATTGAAATCGTGGGAGTGGACTAGCTATCATAGCCTGTGCAATTTTCTTCTCCACAGATAGTCCTCAACTAACGAGAAATATGGAATCAATATTCTACATTTATGCAAATAGACTAGGCCACCTTTAAACAAATAAGATGAATGACAGCTATTAAAATTGACTTTGCTTCAAGCCATAAGCTGTTTACCAAGACCGGAAAATCAATAGGACGCTTCCATCACCTCAGGAATGTACTCTTATTGATAATGAATACGTTATGGATTTGAGATTCTGTACAGTTTAAAACCCTTAGGCAGTCATCCCCGAATCCACTGAAGAGCAGAATCCCCTACAAGGGAGGCCTGATTGTCTGTGCCACTCTCGCCATGCGCAACACTGTCAGAGCAAAGGAAGTCAAACAGTCCTAATTACCACAATAAGTTGTTGCCCTCTGGCAAACAATCGTACACTAAACAGCTGGGAAGAATTTGTATTACTTGATTAATGCATAATTGATTGGGCGACTGTCAAATAGCATAGTTCTTGAAAGAGTGGCATGGCCGCCTGTTGCGAATGTGAATCTTTTAACCCCCAAGCGAGAGTACAATTACGCTGTATTTGTGCAGTTCTAATTCTGTATGGCATGTGATAACACTGTAAAACACTTTCAAAATTAATTCACTACCTTTGTTCACGCTATCATTTTATGTTTGACAATATTATTGTTAATTAAGTATTACTTCCTCTTTGACTTACATTAAGATGCACTGTTATTACTACACAACAGTAGTAGGCTTCATCACCAACAACGACGAGACAGCCTGTAGGGAGGAGGTGAGGGCACTCGGAGTGTGGGGTCAGGAAAACAACCTCACACTCAACGTCAACAAAACAAAGGAGATGATTGTGGACTTCAGGAAACAGCAGAGGGAGCACCCCCATATCCACGTCAACGGCACAGCAGTGGAGAAGGTGGAAAGTTTTAAGTTCCTCTGAGTACACATCACGGACAAAGTGAAATGGTCCACCCACACAGACAGTGTGGTGAAAAAGGTGCAACAGCGCCTCTTCAACCTCAGGAGGCTGAAGAAATTTGAGCTTGTCACCTAAAACCCTCACAAACTTTTACAGATGCAAAATTGAGAGCATCCTGTCGGGCTGTATCACTGCCTGGTACGGCAACTGTATACGCCAACAACCTCTGCACACTGCATCACCGGGGACAAACTACCTGCCCTCCTGGACACCTACAGCACCCGATGCCATAGGAAGGTCAAAAAGATCATCAAGGACAACAACCACCCGAGCCACTGCCTGTTCACCCCGCTACCATCCAGAAGGCTAGGTCAGTACAGGTGCATCAAAGCTGGGACCGAGAGACTGACAAACAGCTTTTATCTCAAGGCCATCAGACTGTTAAACAGCCGTCACTAACACAGAGAGGCTGCTGCCTACATACAGACTTGAAATCATTGGCCACTTTAACAAATGGATCACTAGTCATGATAATAATGGCACTTTAATAATGATGTATACATATCTTGCATTACTCATCCCTTATGTACATACCCTCTATTGCATCTTTCCTATGCCTCTCGGTCATCGCTCATCCATATATTTATATCTATATATTATTATTCCATCCCTTTACTTAGATTTGTGTTTATTAGGTAGTTGTTGTAGAATTGTTAGATTACTTGTTAGATATTATTGCACTGTCGGAACTAGAAGCACAAGCATTTTGCTACACTCACAATAACATCTGCCAACCATGTGTATGTGACCTATACAATTTGATTTGATTTGATTATTATATGTGGATGAGGCTACATGATTTTCTACTTGTATGAGAGGCAGGTACAGTTTTTTCTCAGCCACTTGGGTTAAACTGAAACGGTTTGGATCCCTCAACTTCCCCACAGTCCCCACAGACACAGAATAGAGCTTCATCATCCTTGATCCTCTATAAGCTGTCCCGGAGACTGGCCACCGCACTTTCAATGCTAGAACATTTGGCTTTGTTTGAAGATTACACTATTTTACAATGTCCAGTTAGGATGGATAAACAGACTTCATGGCAAGTCTCTGGGAAAAATAACCTTTCTCAGTAGTATCTGTAGTTCCCCTGAGATTTCCAAGCACTGGTAAAAATGGGAAATTGTTGTACGTGGGCATGCTGAGGGACAGAGTTTGTCTATGTTTGTCTGGCTGTCTTTGCTTTCTCACTACATACAGTGCCTTCGGAAAGTATTCAGACCCCTTGACTTTTCCCACATTTTGTTACATTACAGCCTTATTTTAAAATGGATGAAATAAAACATCCTCAGCAATCTACACACAATACCACATAACGAAGGGATTTTATTTTTTTATTTTTTGCAAATGTATATATATAAAAAACGAAATACCTTATTTACATAAATATTCAGACCCTTTGTCATTATGGGGTATTATGTTTAGATTTATAAGGGAAAAATATTTAATAAATTTTAGAATAAGGTATCAAAATATGGAAAAAATTAAGGGGTCTGAATACTTTCCGAATGCACTGTATAAATCAAATCAAATTGTATTTGTCACATGAGCCGAATACAACAGAATAGAAAGAGGCAGCTTCATTAAATTGTACCGCAAAACACCAGTCTCAACGTCAAAAGTGAAGAGGCGACTCCGGGCTGCTGGCCTTCTAGGCAGAGTTGCAAAAATCTCAGACTGGCCAATAAAAAGAAAAGATCAACATGGGCAAAAGACCACAGACACTGGACAAAGGAATTCTGCCTAGAAGGCCAGCATCCGTAGTTGCCTCTTCACTGTTGATGTTGAGACTGGTGTTTTGCGGGTACTATTTAATGAAGCTGCCAGTTTAGGACTTGTGAGGCATCTGTTTCTCAAACTAGACACTCTAACGTACTTGTCCTCTTGCTCAGTTGTGCACCGTGGCCTCCCACTCCTCTTTCTATTCTGGTTAGCGCCAGTTTGCGCTGTTCTGTGAAGTGAGTAGTACACAGCGTTGTACGAGATCTTCAGTTTCTTGGAAATTTCTCACATGGAATAGCCTTAATTTCTCAGAACAAGAATAGACTGACGAGTTTCAGAAGAAAGTTATTTGTTTCTAGCCATTTTGAGCCTGTAATCGAACCCACAAATGCTGATGCTCCAGATACTCAACTAGTCTAAAGAATGGCAGTTTTATTGCTTCTTTAATAAGCACAACCGTTTTCAGCTGTGCTAACATACTTGCTAAAGGGTTTTCTAATGATCAATTAGCCTTTTAAAATGATTAACTTGGATTAGCTAACACAACGTGCATTGGAACACAGGAGTGATGGTTGCTGATAATGGGCCACTGTACGCCTATGTAGATATTCCATTAAAAATCATCCAGCTACAATAGACATTTACAACATTAACAATGTCTACACTGTATTTCTGATCAATTTGATGTTATTTTAATGGACAAAAGCAAGGACATTTCTAAGTGACCCCAAACCCAATGAACGGTAGTGTATATTATACTTGAGCTTTCTTGAATAAGTTCCTCCAGTTCTTTTTGTTTTTCATCTAACTTATTCTGTGCCTCTATGGTAGAGTTTTTGTTGCTATCTATCTGTACTGTTAGTCCTTCCATTTCCTTTGTTAATATGGATTCTTTTGACCTAAATTGCTTTTGTTTAAGAAATTACTACTAAATTGTGTGGCCTTTAAAGGCAAATTTATAAGTGTCCCATACAATAAGGGGATCTGCTGTACCTATGTTAATTCTTCTGTTCTAGTTAAAAACAAGTTATCATCCAATAGGATTTGATTGAATTTCCACCATGAGCCTCCACTATGTATATCTCACTAAGTCAGGATATTTAAGCCTCCATATATCCACTAGTTCCAATATGTCCATGATATCCGAGAGGGGTTGAATGAGTCATTTGGAAGCTAGGGATGATAAGATGGCCACACTTTAGTATGAAAAGCTTGAATATAGCACGGATACTGGGGTTAACCCCCTACTATCCCGGACTGGGGTAACCTCCTACTAGCCTGGACACTGGGGTTAACCTTTTAGTAGCCCAGACATTGGGGTTAACCTTCTACTATCCATTGAGGAAGATGGCTTGTTCATAACAAAACCCTTTGATATTGCCAAACACTTTAATAACTTTTTTGTTGACAAGATTAGCTAACTTTGGCATGACATGCAAACAACAAATGCTGAGCCTTCATATTCATGCATATCGGACCAAGTAATGAAACACAAGCACTGTAGTTTTGAGTTCCGCAAAGTTGGTGTTGAAGAGGGATTTTTTTGCTATTTATATATAAGAACAAGCCACCTGTTACCGACAACCTGGATGGTAAATTGCTGAGGTTGGTAGCGGAATACATTGCGACTCCTGTTTGCCACATCTTCAATTTAAACCTAGAAGACGGTGTGTACCCTCAGGGCTGGAGGGAGGCAATGGTCATTCCGCTGTCTAGGAATAGCAAAGCAACCTTTAATGGGGGGGTCCTCACATACAGTTGAAGTCAGAAGTTTACATACACTTAGGTTGGAGTCATTAAAACTTGTTTTCAACCACTCCACACATTTCTTGTTAACAAACTATAGTTCTGGCAAGTCGGTTAGGACATCTACTTTGTGCATGACACAAGTCATTTTTCCCCAAAAATGTACAGACAGATTATTTCACTTCTAATTCACTGTATCACAATTCCAGTGGGTCAGAAGTTTACATACACTAAGTTGACTGTGCCTTTAAACAGCTTGGAAAATTCCTGAAAATTATGTCATGGCTTTAGAAGCTTCTGATAGGCTAATTGACATCATTTGAGTCAATTGGAGGTGTACCAGTGGATGTATTTTAAGGCCTACCTTCAAACTCAGTGCCTCTTTGCTTGACATCACTGGAAAATCAAAAGAACTCAGCCCAGACCTCAGAAAAAAATTGTAGACCTCCACAAGTCTGGTTCATCCTTGGGAGCAATTTCCAAACGTCTGAAGGTACCACCTTCATCTGTACAAACAATAGTACGCAAGTATAAACACCATGGGACCACGCAGCCGTCATACCGCTCAGGAAAGGGATGCATTCTGTCTCCTAGAGATGAACGTACTTTGGTGCGAAAAGTGCAAATCAACCCCAGAACAACAGCAAAGGAACTTGTGAAGATGCTGGAGGCAACAGGTACAAAATTATCTATATCCATAGTAAAACGAGTCCTATATCGCCATAACCTGAAAGGCTACTCAGCAAGGAAGAATCCACTGCTCCAAAACCGCCATAAAAAAGCTAGACTACGGTTTGCAACTGGACATGGGGACAGAGATTGTACTTTTTGGAGAAATGTCCTCTTGTCTGATGAAACTAAAATAGAACTGTTTAGCCATGATGACCATCGTTATGTTTGGAGGAAAAAGGGAGAGGCTTGCAAGCCGAAGAACACCATCCCAACCATGAAGCACGGGGGTGGCAGCATCATATTGTGGGGGTGCTTTGCTGCAGGAGGGACTGGTGCACTTCACAAAATAGATTGATGGCATCATGAGAAAGGAAAATTATGTGGATATATTGAAGCAACATCTCAAGACATAATCAGGAAGTTAAAGCTTGGTCGCAAATGGGTATTCTAAATGGACATTAACCCCAAGTATACTTCCAAAGTTGTGGCAAAATGGCTTAAGGACAACAAAGTCAAGGTATTGGAGTGGCCATCACAAAGCCCTGACCTCAATCCTATAGAAAATTTGAGGGCAGAACTGAAAAAGCGTGTGTGAGCAAGGAGGCCTACAAACCTGACTCAGTAACACAAGCTCTGTCAGGAGGAATGGGCCAAAATTCACCCAACTTATTGTGGGAAGCTTGTGGAAGGCTACCCGAAAGATTTGACCCAAGTTAAACAATTTAAAGGCAATGCTATCAAATACTAATTGAGTGTATGTAAACTGACCCACTGGGAATGTGATGAAAGAAATAAAAGCTAAAATAAATCATTCTCTCTACTATTATTCTGACATGTCACATTCTTAAAATAAAGTTGTGATCCTAACTGACCTAAGACTTGGAATTTTTACTAGGATTAAATGTCAGGAATTGTGAAAAACGGAGTTTAAACGTATTTGGCTAAGGTTTACGTAAACTTCCGACTTCAACTGTGTTCATTCCTTCTGTCCAGGTGGGTGAGGGCAGTTTGCAGTGTGAGGGCAGTTTACAGTGCAATGGCGATTGCGTTGTCATAGGAACTGTCGGGCGGTAGTCGATTTGAAGAGGGTCAAGTGTCTCGGGGAGGGATGAGGGGATGTGGTCTTTGACTAGCCTGTCGAAGCACTTCATGGTGACGGAAGTGAGTGCTACGGGTCAGTAGTCATTCAGTTCAGTTACTTTCCCATTTTTGGGCACGGGATGATAGTGGACATCTTGAAGCAGGTGGGGATAACATCATGTCAGAAATCACAACAGCTAGCTGGTCTGCACATGCTCTGAGGTTGCGGCTAGGGATGTCGTCTTGGCCGGCAACCGGGCGAGGGTTAACATGATTGAATGAAATACATACGTCCTCCGTGGAGACCATAAGCACATAGCCCTTGTTATCTTCAGGACCTTTCCTCGGCAGCTCAGTGTCGTTATGCTCAAACCTTGAAAAAAAGCGTTTTAGCTCATCCGGTAGGGCAGCGCTGATGTCCACGACGTGACTGGCTTTCTTTTTTTAATCCATGATCGTTGGAAGCCCCTGCCACATACGCATCGTGTCCAACCAGCTGAATTGCTCCTCCACTTTGTCCATATACTTTTATTTGTTGTATTTGTATTTGTTTAACCATACAATTGTCCCTGGTCTCCTTGCCGTGTTTATAAGCAGCATCTCTCTCCTTCAGTTTCCGGACAAGGCTTCCATGAATCCACTGTTTTTGATTCGGGTAAGTTTTGAAAGACACCATCGGTATCACATCATCTATACATTTTTTTTATGAATACGGTGACTAAGTCGGTGTATTCATTGATGTTATCCCCAGAGGTGCCCCGGAACATATTCCAGTCCACATGGTCAAAACAGTCTTGGAGCATGAATTCTGATTGGTCAGACCAGCATTGTACTGACCTGACCACCGAAATGTCCCCCTTGAGTCTTTGTTTATAGGCAGGGCTGAGAAAAATGGAGTCGGGAGTCGTGGTCAGATTTGCCGAAAGGAGGACCTTATACCCTTGTTGAAAAGGTGTGTAGCAGTGGTCAAGAGTGGAATTTTTATGAGTTGGACAGTCAGTATTTTATTTTAACCTTAATTTAACCATGCAAGTCACTTAAGAACACATTCTTATTTTACGATGACGGCCTACCCCAGCCAAACCCTCCCCTAACCCGGACGACGCTGTGCGCCGCCCTATGGGACTCCCGATCACAGCCAGTTGTGATACAGCTCAGGATCAAACCAGGGTCTGAAGTGACACCTCTAGCGCTGAGATGCAGTGCCTTAAACCGCTGCACCACTTGGGAGCTGCGTGTTTATAGTAATTCGGGAGCACAGACCTTTTGTTACAAGTACCCCGAAACAATTAATTCCGCCTCCAGGTGCGCAGTCTCCAGTTTGTTCAGGATCCAATGAAGATCATTGAGAGCATTTTTGGTGTCGGCTTGGGGAGGGATGTACACAGCTGTGGTGATAATCCCTGAGAACTCTTGGAATGTAAAAAAGGCGACATTTGATGACAAAGTATTCCAAGTCGGGATAGGAGAAGCTCCCAAATCAGATCGTACCACTTGGTATTGGTCATGGAGCAGACACCACCGCCTTTGTTCTTGCCAGAGAGAGCCCGCTTCCTATTCGCTCGATGAACTGTAAAACCTGCTGCTTGTATATCATCTATTTAGATGTTGGAGATAAATCATGTCTCAGAAAAACAGAGTGTGTTGCAGAATCTGATGTCCCTCTGGAAGCCCAGACACTGGAGTTAATATTCTACTAGCCCAGACACTGGGGTTAACTTTCTCCTAGCCCAGCCACTGGGGTTAACTTTTTACTAGCCCAGACACTGGGATTAACCTTTTACTAGCCCAGACACTGGGGTTAACCTTTTACTAGCCCAGACACTGGGGTTAACCTTCTACTAGCCCAGCCACTGGGGTTAACCTTCTACTAGCCCAGCCACTGGGGTTAACCTTCTGCTAGCCCAGACACTGGGGTTAACCTCCTACTAGCCCAGACACTAGGGTTAGCCTCCTACTGGCCCAGACACTGGGGTTAACCTTTTACTAGCCCAGCCACTGGGGTTAACTTTCTACTAGCCCAGACACTGGGATGAACCTTTTACTAGCCCAGACACTGGGATTAACCTCCTACTAGCTCAGACACAGGGGTTAACCTTTTACTAGCCCAGACACTGGGCTTAACCTCCTACTAGCTCAGACATAGGGGTTAACCTTTTACTAGCCCAGACACTGGGCTTAACCTCCTACTTTTGTAACACATGCCATGGCTATTTTAATGACCACAGAGATTCGGGGCATCGCATTTAATGTCTCATCTGAAGGAGGGCAGCTTATGCTGTGTAGTTTCATCAATAACTCCCTTTCCAGAGGGACAAGTGCCGTATTATGGCCCTCCAACACCACATTTAGCATATTCTATTCTTAGAAAGGATAGGAGGCTGTCTGCGCTGTTTAACGGCCGTTTATTACAAATAGTGTCGTTCCAGGTACGCCAGTATCACATCTGAGAATACTGGAAGAGATTGAGACCAGCACACTGGGTGTTCGATGGGGTTGAGATCAGGGCTCTGTGCAAGCCAGTCAAGTTCACCGATCTCGACAAAACATTTCTGTATGGACCTCGCTTTGTGCACATGGGCATTGTCATGCTGAAACAGGAAAGGGCCTTCCCAAACTGTTGCTACAAAGTTGGAAGCACAGAATTGTCTAGAACGTCATTGTATGCTGTAGCGTTAAGATTTCCCTTCACTGGAACTAAGGGGCCTAGTCTGAACCATGAAAAACAGCCCCAGACCATTATTCCTCATCCACCAAACTTTACAGTTGGCACTATGCATTGGGGCAGGTAGCGTTCTCCTGGCATCCGCCAAACCCACATTTGTCTGTCGGACTGCCAGATGGTGAAGCATGATTAATCCCTCCAGAGAACGCGTTTCCACTGCTCCAGAGTTCAACGGCGGCGAGCTTTACACCACTCCATGATTGGCATTACGCATGGTGATCTTAGGATTGTGTGCGGCTGCTCGGCCATGGAAACCCATTTCATGAAGGTCCTGATGAACAGTTCTTGTGCTTACTTTGCTTCCAGAGGTAGTTTGGACCTCGGTAGTGAGTGTTGCAACCAAGGACAAACGATTTTTACTTCAGCACTCAGCGGTCCCATTCTGTGAGATTGTCTGGCCTACCACTTCACGGCTGAGCTGTTGCTGCTCCTAGACGTTTCCACTTCACAATAACAGCACTTACAGTTTACCGGGGTAGCTCTAGCAGGGCAGAAAGATGGCATCCTACAGTATGACTGTGCCACGTTGAAAGTCACTGAGCTTTTCAGTAAGGCCATTCTACTGACAATGTTTGTTTTTGGAGATTGCATGGCTGAGTGCTCGATTTTAAACACCTGTCAGCAACGGGTGTGGCTAAAATAGCCAAATCCAGTCATTTGAATGTGTGTCCACATACTTTTGTCTGATGTCCTGGTCATGTTCCATGGTCAGGTCCAAACCCCTGTTGAGTGTAAGAAACCCAGCAGCTTTGCGTTCTTGACACACTGAAATCGGTGTACCTTAAACAACTACTACCATACCCCGTTCAAGGGCACTTAAAGCTTTTGTCTTGCCCATTCAACCTCTGAATGGCATACATACACAATCCATGTCTCAATTGTCTCAAGGCTTAAATCTCCTCCCTTCATCTACACTGATTGAAATTTATTTAACAAGTGACATCAATAAGGGTTCACTGCTTTCACAAAGATTCACCTGGTCTGTCCATGTCATGGAAAGAGCAGGTGTATCAGGTTTCAGGTAAGACCCAAGTGCAGACTGTGTAGAAGTAACAATGTTTATTGTAACAGGGGCAGGCAAACGACAGGTCAAGGCAGGCATGGGTCGGTAATCCAGAGTAGGGGCAAAGGTACAGGACGGCAGGCAGGCTCAGGGTCAGGCAGGATGGTCAGGCAGGCGGGCTCAGAGTCAGAACAGGCAGAGCTCAAAACCAAGAGGGCGAGAAAAGAGAGACTGGAAAAAGCAGGAGCTGAGACACAAAACACAGGTAGGCTTGAACAAACAAGACGAACTGGCACAGACAGAAAACAGGTATAAATACCCAGGGGATAAGTGCGGAAGATGGGCGACACCTGGAGGGGGTGAAGACAAGCACAAGGACAGGTGAAACAGATCACGTCGTGACAGTACCACCCCTCTAGGGACGCCACCTGGAATCCTACTTGGGCGCATACCTGGTTGAGCAGGGTGCCGGCGCTGGAACTCAGAGATGATGCCTGGTTCCAGGATGTACCTAACAGAGACTCAGCACCTCTCTCCTGGGCCATAACCCTCCCAGTCAACCAGGTACTGGAATCCCCTGCCACGAGGTCGAACCCTCGGGAGACATCTCACCATGTGCTCCGGTCTTCCGTCAATGAGACGGGGGAGAGGGGTGGGCCTGGAAACCGGAGACAAGGGGCAGTCAGACATGGTTTTAACTCTAGACATAGAAAAGGTAGGAACAATACGGAGGGTACGGGGCAACAGGACAAACAGCAGAGGGGCTAATGACCTTGGAGCGGGGGAAAAGGTCTCGGCTTCTGGGGTTGTAGCCCCGCGGCACTATAGCAGCATGCCAGCGCCTCAGGCTTGACCTTCTTGGATACCGGTCGGTGCTGTGGAAAAGAAGTGGCCCTGGCCTTACTGAACCCCTCCCGGAGGTCCTGGTACTCTGCGGAGCTGGCAGAGAGGTCCGGGGCAATTATCAAGCCGCTGGGAAGACGTCCCGGGGCAGACAGAGCTGAATTCAGGCAATGAGTGTGGCAGGATGGGCTCCAGCCCACGATGGCACCAGTAGCCCAGTCAATGGATGGATTGGGTTGCTGGAACCAAGAGAATCCCAATAACACAGGAACCTGCGGAGACTCAACCAGCAGGAATTGGATCGTCTCGCTGTGGTTACCCGACACTCGTAGGTTGACAGGGGTGGTCTGGTGGGTGACTCGGCCTATAGAGCGCCCGTCCAGCGCTCTAACACCCATGGGAATGGAGAGGGGTTGAGTGGGGATGCCCAGTTCGGATGCCAGGGTAAGGTCCATGAGACTCACTTCGGCCCCAGAGTCGATGAGTACCTGGGAGAGACTTGGACTGGTCGCCCCACCGCAGTATGGCACGGGGAGGGGGGTGAGCAAGGGGAGATTAAAAATTATCTGTGATGCCCACCAGAGTACTCACTCCAACGAATGAGCTAGGTCTGTTGAAGGGACAGGCAGACACATAGTGACTGGCAGTACCGCAGTATAGACAACTCTGGGTCTCAAGTCTGCGTACCCATTCGGCTGGAGACAGCCTAGCCCTGCCGAGCTGCATTGGCATAGGAAGAGCTGAATCGGCAGTCTCCGGAGGCTCTTGGAGGGACTTGGTAAGCTCGGATCCTCTCGGGGACGTAGACGCCGGGGACTTCCTGAGTTCAGATGCAAGGTGGGATCCCTGAGTGGGCGATTGGGACCACAATCGGACCTCTTCTCCCTCCTACGTTCCCATAGCCGAACATCGATCCAGATGGTTAAAGTGATGAGTGAGTCGAGATCCGTCGGTAGTTCTCGGACTGCCAGCTCATCCTTTACCTCCTCCGATAATCTGTGCAGGAACGTGTTGAACAGCGTTTCCGGGTTCCAGGTACCCTCCGCTGCTAGCGTGCGGAACTCCACCACATAGTCTGCCACACTGAGGGTGTCCTGCCGAAACTGGAGTAACTTCCAGCCTCTGTCCCGGACACCGGAGCGTCAAAAACTTCTCACCTCCGACACGAATAATCTCCAAACTGAGGCAGACGGCGGATTGTTGCTCCCACATCGCCGTGGACCAGGCGAGTGCCCTCCCGGACATCAGCGTAATAATGTACGCTACCTTCGAGCGGTCCGAGGGGAACGAAGAAGGCTACAGCGTGAAAACGAGGGAGCAATGCGAGAGAAAGGCCAGGCAGGTTCTGTAATCACCATCGTAGCGCTCCGAGGGAGGTAAGCAGGGTTCCCGGGAAACCGGGGTGATGGCGCTGCTCCCAGTTGGGTTACTGAGGGGCTGGGAGGTTTCCGTCGTGGTAGGCTGCCTGGTAGGAAACCCACAGAATTGCTCCTGCAATGCGTCCAATGCTAGGTCGTGACGTTTGGCCACGTCCTGGAACCCTTCCATCAGACCGCGAAGCAACTCCTCGTGTCTACTAACGATGGCTCCTTGGGAGGAGATGGCGCTGCGGAGCTGGTCCAAGTCTGCTGGATCAATCATGGCCAGTTCGAACTATCAGGTTTCAGGTAAGACCCAAGTGCAGACTGTGTAGAAGTAGCAATGTTTATTGTAACAGGGGCAGGCAAACGACAGGTCAAAGCAGGCAGGGGACGATAATCCAGAGTAGTGGGGCCAAGGTACAGGACGGCAGGCAGGCCCAGGACAGGCAGAGGTCGGTAATCCAGAGTAGGGACAAAGATACAGGACGGCAGTCAGGTTCAGGAGCAGGCAGAGTGGTCAGGCAGGCGGGCTTGGAGTCAGGACAGGCAGGGGTAAAAACCAGGATGGTGCAAAAAGAGAGACTGAAAAAAGCAATCGCTGAGGCACAAAACGCTGGTAGGCTTGAACAAACAAGACAAACTGGCACAGACAGACAGAAAACACAGGTATAAATACCCAGGGGATAAGTGGGGAAGATGGGCAACACCTGGAGGGGGGTGGAGACAAGCACAAGGACAGGTGAAACACATCAGGGTGTGACAAGGTGTTCCTAATGTTTTGTACACTCAGTGTAGTTTTACTCAGGGAAGGGAATAATATGTAATAGCAGTCTTCGTGTGGCCCTCCTTGGAGCTTTGCTCAGGAGTTGGTAAGGGAAGAGTTCAGTGTCATCACTCTATAGTTTATAATGTTGGGAGACGTGACTTCCACCCCTGTCTTTTAGACATTTGGCATTATTGTAAACCATCTTTAGTTTGACTTCCATAAAGTGGTGTATTTCCATAGCTGTTTTACTGTAGTTTCTCACTTTGTTCTTTAGGATACTAAGATAACGTATCGTAATACGTTGCCTCAGTTTTGCTTTCAACAAACGTACTGTGAACCCACATAAGACTGTGTTATTAAAGTGAAATTTTCAAGGCTATATTTTTTTATTCCACCTGATCCGCAGCCTGATAATGAAATATGCACCGTAGTGTACAACATGATCAACACATTATACATTTACATTATTGTCATTTCGCAGACACTCTTATCCAGTGCAACTTACAGTAGTGCATGCATACATAAGTGAAGCACACACTACCTTCCATTGAAGTAACATCAGCATGGAGCGGTGTGATATACAAAATGGTGATATCTATTGATTGGAGGGTTATCCACTGAGCTTCACATCTCCCCACAGATTTTGGATTTTCTCATTTGCTGCGGTGGGCTCCCTGTCTGTCCCACAACAGCCTTGCTGTGTTTCTGTTAAGATCAAAATGCAAAAGCTATTACACACTGGAGGGTTTGTCTGAATCACACCGAATGGCTGTGAATTTTAAACGCAGGATTAGGGGCTTCTGAGAGAGAGTCACAGGGGAGTAGTGCAGTCAGTTGAGTGCTAATTTGACATTTTTTACAAACATAGCCCTGGCAATTCAGCGTTGGAGGCTGCCTGACCCAAACCACAGAACACCATGGCCAAATGTTCTTTCCAAAAGGAAATTATCTGACCGTGGTGAACGATCTGCTTTGCATATCACAAAATTAGCCAACTGTTCACACTATTGAAATCTTCAGGGTGTAAAATGTGTTATTGGTCAGACAGACCAATTAAGAGCCAAAAACTCAAGTTGACAACATCTGTAGAATTCAACCTTCACTGGTTTCTGTTATCAACAATTTAGGTACACTATACAGTAGATAATTGCTCATTGTTATAGCACCAATAAAAACTGGTATTATCCTGTGCAATGATTCTAAAACCATGACTCCTTGCCTTAGAAACATGTGAAGGTCAACAACTTTTTATATATTTTGAGATCATACTGTATCTGCATGTGTGTATTCCTTTATTTACCTCTACACATACCCTGTAATTCATGTGCCACTACAGTATGTGGGTGTGAGCATACTTTAATTTTCAGTGTTATCAAAAACTATTTCATCATACTGTTTGTTATTATTATTATTTTATAAAAAAATATATCCGGCTTCCAGTCACTTTCTCCTAATCCCTGCCTACATGTACATATCTACCTCAAATACTCCAGTATCCCTGCACATTGTACATTTGGTACTGGCATTGACCCTATACAGTGAATTCGGAAAGTATTCAGACAGCTTGACTTTTTCCACATTTTGTTACGTTACAGCATTATTCAAACATTTATTCAATAGTTTTTTCCCCTCATCAATCTACACACAATATCCCATGATGACAAAGCAAAAACAGGTTTTTAGAAATGTTTGCAAAAAATGTTATATGTCACATTTACATAAGTATTCAGATCCTTTACTCAGTACTTTGTTTAAGCACCTTTGGCAACGATTACAGCCTCAAGTCTTCTTGGGTATGACGCTACAAGGTTGACACACCTGTATTTGGGGAGTTTCTCCCATTCTTCTCTGCAGATCCTCTCAAGCTCTGAAAGGTTGGATGGGGAACGTCGCTGCACAGCTATTTTCAGGTCTCTCCAGAGATGTTCGATCGGGTTCAAGTCCGGGCTCTGGCTGGGCCACTCAAGGACATTCAGAGACTTGTCCTGAAGCCACTCCTGCATTGTCTTGGCTGTGTGCTTAGGGTCGAGGAACTCTAGAGCTCTGTCAGAGTGACCATCGGGTTCTTGGTCACCTCCCTGACCAATGTCCTTCTCCCCTGATTGCTAAGTTTGGCCGGGCGGCCAGCTTTAGGAAGAGTGTTAGTGATTCCAAACTTCTTCCATTTAAGAATGATGGAGGCCCCTGTATTCTTGGGGACCTTCAATGCTGCAGAAATGTTTTGGTATCCTTCCCCAGATCTGTGCCTCGACACAAACCTGTCTCTGAGCTCTAAGTACAATTCCTTCGACCTCATGGCTTGGTTTTTGCTCTGACATGCACTGTCAACTTTGGGACCTTATATAGACAGGTGTGCCTTTCCAAATCATGTCCAATCAATTACATTCACCACAGGTGGACTCCAATCAAGTTGTAGAAACATCTCGAGGATGATCAATAGAAACAGGATGCACCTGAGTTCAATTTCGAGTCTCATAGCAAAGGGTCTGAATACTTATGTAAATTAGGTTTTTCTGTTTTTTATCTTTAATACATTTGCAAACATTTCTAAAAATCGATTTTTGCTTCATCATTAGGGGGTATTGTGTGTAGATTGATGATGATTTTTTTTCTTACATTTTAGAATAAGGCTGTAACGTAACAAAATGTAGAAAAGTGAAGGGGTCTGAATACTTTCCAAATGCACTCCGTTCATCTTTCCCTTGATCCTGACTAGTCTCCCAGTCCCTGCCTCTGAAAAACATCCCCACAGCATGGAGCTGCCACCACCATGCTTCACCGTAGGGATGATATAAGCCAGGTCATGAGCAGTGGCTGGCTTCCTCTCTTATTTCTCCTCTTTTCATTTCTTATTTTTATTAGTTATAATATTTTATATTGAATACTCCACTGTTGGATAGGGCTTGCAAGTTAAGCATTTCACTGTAGTTATGCATGTGACAAATTAAACTTGAACTTGACTGTTTTCCCAGGTCGAGAGTTTTATGAAACATCCCCTTATGAACCTGTGATGCCTGTTCGCCACCCTGATGCATTCCGTCTCGCTTCCATTATCTCAGGTAAGACCGACCATTTTATGTAAAAAAAAAGGACTATGCCATATGAAAAGACTATAAAAATACAATGACATGTAATAAGTATAATTACAACACTTATACTCTAATACTCTTAAATATACAAGATGGAAGAGGAAGGATTTCTTATTTCATGAAGAAGAAAAAAATTGCTCATGGCTGAGGGAGGCGGTTTGCCCGTTTCTCTCCAATGAGGTAATTTATGGATAATATTTTTGTCCATTTGGGGGACTCCTTTTGGCTCAATAGCCCCAAAGCCAAAAGTTCCATTCAGCCTCTTTAAGGCTTTTATTAAGTAAATATTATGGATTCCTCTTTATATTCCTTGGTTC
Source organism: Salvelinus namaycush (assembly GCF_016432855.1). Lineage (NCBI taxonomy): Eukaryota > Metazoa > Chordata > Actinopteri > Salmoniformes > Salmonidae > Salvelinus > Salvelinus namaycush. Next base: position 17,837,825 of record NC_052307.1, read on the forward strand.
TCCAAGGGGGGGTCTTGCTTACATAAACCCATGTATTTGCCTCCATATTCCCATCTATAGATTTTCCTTTCAGTTTGATTTCCTATTTGGTTTACTAATTACAAAGCAATTATTCAGCAAGGGAACTATTGCTCACATTTAATTAACTGGTTGTTACTGAGAGGGCATTACTAATCAATGCAGATCTTATTATAAGACACAGCAAAAATAAATGAAGGTTAGATTGGAGGATCGCAGGGCCATTGCCACAGCTATAGGAGATATAGGCTATAGTCACTTGAAAATCCAATCATTTTCTTTCATCCAGTTCCTACAGAAATTGCCGGAGGATGATCCAGCCTCATTTGCCAAAAGCAGTATACAGCAGAGATGCCACATTTGCTTTTCCTGGCCGATGCCTCATGCTTTGTTTCATATCTTGGAGGTACAAGAAAGACATGCTTTTTGCATAATCCCTTTAGCTTGAAGTCAGCAGATGACATGGTTGTTTGAAAATATACTGGTTTGATATATCAAAAAAGGAGAGCACCAGACAAAATATAAATTGGAAGTCGCTTTGAATACCATGGCGTTTTGGATTGTTAAGAAGGCCATCTGCTTTTCTTTACTCTATAGTACTAAAATGGTTGTAGCTCAGGTAGCTTACGTCTTGGTCATTTTTCAGCTCATTTGAAACATGTTAAAATGTGTCTGGGACTCATTAATATGTCAATTTTTGTAAAAAAAAAATCCTACACTCTTTCAAAGGTGAAAAATCTGATTTGCTCTCCTAAATTCATTTAGCCTCTAGCCCTAGGTTACTCATTATTTATCATTTCAGAGGACAGAATCATTGATTGTGGTAGTAAGAAAAGCCCACAGGCAAACAGATAAGTAATTACACAGTTGTTCTCTGAAATACTTTTCCCTTTGATTTCAACTGCACAAAAGTGTGCTTAATCACTTATAAAACGGTAAACTGAACCGAAGCTCAGGGAATGTGATATCTTGCTGTGTTGATGAGGATGGCGAAAAACACTCTCTAGGAGGAAGGTTAGAAAATTGAAAAATAATCTCTACAACTTCAAGAGTTTATAGTGAGAGAGATAAGGGGGGAAAACATTGATGAGAAAAAAAAACACTCCACTGTATCTCCAAATGAACACAGGGCCAGGGTAACAAAGCAACTGACAGAGAGGAGAATGCCAGTCTGCTTTGCCAAGTCAACTCTCACAAGTCCACCATTTTCTTACTTCAAATTGTACAAGGCCATAGTCTTACTCTTGGGCATTGTGATGGATATTGGATAGCACTCGTATAATTTTTCCACCTCAACCAGTTGGCCCCTCATCAAAGCCCAGATGAAAATGATTGTCATATTACGAAATATCCCATTGCATACAAATATATAATTGACTGTAATTTCTATTTTATTTTACACAAATTATTCTGTCCTTGTGACCCAATTTTGAGTTAATTCACTTATTATCTATGCAGAGTCCAGGATTTAAAAAAGCAGCCCACACCAGCTCTCCAGGAGTTGAGTTTGACTCCCCTTAGTTAGACCTTCTTACTCTGCCTAATAATCCTCTCACCTCTCTGTTCCACATGCCCATCAACTAATTCAATTCAGAAAAATATTTCTACGGCTGGGGAAAAAGGATCAGCATGCAGCCCAATGCTAGATGTCCTCACCTTACCCTCATAACAATTACTGTTTCATTGTCAAAGACAATGTTGCCCTGATGTGTGCTAGTGTACTGTCGTTGTTCAGCTGCTGTACTATGTGTAGTTATAATCCGTTTACATTTACAATTAGCTCACAGTTGCCTCTTCGTTTTCTCCATGGACACTTAATGAGTGTTGGGGGTCTAAGGGTAACGTATTAGTTGTTTGTGCAGTCAGCGTTATTCTAAGAAGGTGGTATTAAATAGAATACTGAATAATCCTCCAAACATGGGCCTGGCAACCCTCATTAGTCCGTTTTGTTGGTACAATTAGACATTCTACACACTATGTTTGGGGAATACGTGAAGCAATGCCAGCATCTTGATAGCGATTTGAATCAACTCACTTGCATATTTCTGCTGCAATGATATTTGTCTCAGGTTTGAAATGAATGATTGTCAAATTCGGAAAACATTTCTGAACTGGTAAAGCAGCCATTATCTTATTAGAGCACATAATACAGCTTATAAAACAGCTTTCCTACTGATACCATAGCAGATCCCAAACATGGACAGTGAGGCTTTCTGTAGGTAAATGTAGTAGCGTGTAGCCAAGGCATTCACTGGCCACTGGAAACCCTGCTGTGACACAAGCCTGAGCTAAAAAACTGATGAATCCTTTGACATGGAAATGCTTGACATGCTCCCAGGGGTATGGACTAAAGACTTTCTAGCAAGCCCCTGCACACTCACAAAGGGCTATATTAAATCCAAACTTTGGCACCCATCCTAATTACAGTGAGCATACCTGAAGCCAAGATCCCCACTCTAACCTGTACTGAACTCCTGCTCCCCGGAGTCCAGGATGATATATGAAATGCAGGTTTCAAATAAGGGAGAGAGAGAGCAATTACTGTGGAAGGAAGATCCCTTACTCTGGAAAATGCGTAAATCCAGATCCCTTGACTGGGCTGTACTTACTGCACTGTGCTTTTCAGGAGATGGCCATCACATAGTTTTAATTTATGAGCGCTGTGGACGAACGCCCTATTATAACCCTGTTTATAGCTCAGTCAAAGAGCGGGGTTATCATAAAATAAATTCTGTGTATTTTTGTGCGTGCCAAAAACCAATTAAAGTCACACATGTTGCTACATAGCGTGCACTGCATGATAAACATGACTCTGACTTGCATGCAAAGATGCATCAACAGAGCCACATTGTAACAGTCACCGCCAACAAAGGTTTATTTCAATGCAGCAACATGCAGATAAACAGTTGTTGTCCCACTGTGAACATCTTAGATGAACTGGAATAATCAGGACACGGCCCTCTATTTCCAGGATGTCTTAATACAGCAGAAGGCTCAGGGTATTGTGATGGTGAGGCCATTCCAAGAGGTTTCCCAAGACTGTCTGTATCTGCTGTGTGCAGCAATGGGACTGCACCGAAAGAGATATCAGAATTGTGTGTTCATTAGAGCTCGTGTGAAGGGCTGATCGTGATGATGATTGGCCGGGTTAATTGAAAACACTTGAGCAGGTATACGTAAGTGGTGGTCCAATCATTTGGCAGGAGACGGCACATTGTTCCCTTTGTCAGTGATGACCTGCTGTAATCAACAAGCCTTCCATTTTTGCAAGTTGCCTATCACCCTTCTTGCATTACTGAAAGGTGTATAGGCAAAACCTTTCATAACGCACCAGAAAAAAAATATTATTTTCCTGTAACACAATATATCTTCCACCCAGCTACTCTCTCTGATTATATGGAGAGGGCCTTTGTGTCAGGATATCTCTCTGCTTTGAGTACCCAATTCAATCTCTTCTCCCCAATCAGAAATAGTAAAACCTCACACCACTGCACTGCTTGGTCAGATAAATAAATAAATATTTGTACTTCCTTCTCTTATTTAGTTTTTATCCTGGAACCCCTGTGCCCCACATTACAGGCTGCAGATGGCCAGAGAAGATTTAGGAGCTGCAATCCATCACTGTTATGTGTAGCGCCTTTGGATAGCACCCCAAACCACCCCTCCAGCTGGACTGGCCTGGTTCTGGACCACTTTGGCCAGGTTTGGCCCAGTTTGGCCTCATTCCCTGCTGCTAATATCAGCTTTTCTTTGGAGTCCAATCTAGTATTTAGTATTAGTATTTTATTAGGATCCCTATTAGCTGTTGCCAAGGCAGCAGCTACTCTTCCTGGGGTCCAAACAGAGATAAAACATTATACAAAACATTGTGCATTATACAAATGTACATTGCTCCATTCTTACATTTCAATACTACATTACATTACTAAGAATAATATGTGGGTGGGTGTAGAGTGGGTGTTTTAGAGTGTGTGTGTTAGTGTGTGTCTCTTCACAGTCCACGTTGTGCTGTGAGGTGTTGTTTTATCTGTTTTTTTATTCTGATTTTACTGCTAGCTTGAATTACCTGAGCTGGAAGACAGTTACATTTAGTCATGGCTCTATATTACGGTGTGCTTCCTAGCCTCTGTTCTGGACTTGGGGACTGTGAAGAGACCTCTGGTGGCAAGTCTTGTGGGTATGTATGAGTGTCTGAGCTGCGTCTTAACCGATTGAACAGACAGTTCGGTACGTCAATACCGCTTACAAAGACCTGCAGTGATGCAGTCAATCTCTACTCTAGTTTGAGCCAGAAGAGATTGATATGCATGTTGTTGATATTAGCCCCCCGTGCTCTGTTCTGGGCCAACTGTAATTTGCCTATGTCCTTTTTTGCAGCACTTGACCATATAAGTGGGCAGTAGTCCAGCCTATGGGACTTGTTTGGTTGATTGTGATGTCAAGAAAACAGAGCAGAACGTTATCTTGGACAGACCTCTCCATATTTTAGCAACTGCTGAATCAATATGTTTTGACAATGTCAGCTTACAATTGAGAGTTACACACCAAGCAGTTTATTCTCCTCAACTTGCTCAATCGGAACATTATACTTTACTGGATTTAGATGAGGTTTAGGGTTTAACTAATGATTTGTCCCAAATACAATGCTTTTAGTTTTTTTATATATATATTTAAGACTCACTTATTACTAATAATCCATTCTAAAACTGACAGTAGCTCTTTGTTAAGTGTTGCGGTGATTCCACTTGCTGTGGTAGCTGATGTGTAAAATGTTGATTCATCGGCGTACATAAAGATCATCACAGATCATCCCACAGCCCTTGACCTAGCATGTTCTCCTTCTTGGGGTAGCATTGGTGATGGAGGGATAAAGACAAAGCTAACAAAGCAACAAAAAAAATCCAATCTTTACAAAATAGAATCCACCTTTTCATTTTCCCCCTATCAACAGGAAGTTATATGTGTCCATGTGGTTGAAAAAGAGAAATCATTAGCTTTTTGGGGTTCTGTTGTTGCTCTTTCGACTGTAACACCTGTTCCACTAGTCTATACACCCTCGATGTGTATACACCCTATACACATCGAGAGCATCCTGACTGGTTGCATCACTGCCTGGTATGGCAACTGCTCGGCCTCCGACCACAAGTCACTACAGAGGGTAGTGCGAACGGCCCAGTACATCACTGGGGCCAAGCTTCCTGCCATCCAGGACCTCTATACCAGGCGGTGTCAGAGGAAGGCTCTAAAAATTGTCAAAGACTCCAGCCACCCTAGTCATAGACTGTTCTCTCTGGTACCGCACGGCAAGCGGTACCGGAGCGCCAAGTCTAGGTCCAAGAGGCTTCTAAACAGCTTCTACCGCCAAGCCATAAGACTGCTGAAAATCTAGTCAAATGGCTACCCTGATTATTTGCAGTGACCCCCCCCCCCCCCCCTCTCACCCCCTCTTTACACCACTGCTACCCTCTGTTGTCATCTATGCATAGTCACTTTAATAACTCTACCTACATGTACATACTACTTCCAATAACCGGTGCCCCCTTCACATTGACTCTGTATCGGTACCCCCGTGTATATAGTCTCATATTGTTATTTCACTGCTGCGCTTTAATTACTTGTTTCTTTTATCTCTTATTCTTATCTGTATTTTTTTGAAGCTGTATTGTTGGATAGGGGCTCATAAGTAAGCATTTCACTGTAAGGTCTACAGCTGTTGTATTCGGCGCATGTGACTAATACAATTTGATTTGATTTGATTTGATGTTATACTAGGAAAAGTGTGTTTCCATAGCTAGGGGTGACAACAACCTCTGCATAATCAAAATAATTGCTTTGTGAGAAGGTGTTAAAGTTCACAGTTAGCCATTGTTATGTAAATGCGAGCTGGAATGTACCAGTGACCTGGCGTTGGCCCCAGGTGAGAGCAGGTCCAGTGAGACATGGGTACCGGCCTGCGTAGATGGAAACAGAAAAACCTGAGCCTTTTGGGTAAAACATGTGGTTAAATCCTGGATGGAAATGCTCCGTGTTTGTGTGATGTCCATTCTGTGTGTGGCATTTCTAGGATTTATCATCTGTGATGCACCACTTACAGACAGTACAGCTGCTCATGCAGTCCATCGGAAAGGGTTTTCCTCATTGCTGAGTGAGATTGGTTCTGTTGAATAAGAGATGAATCTCCCTGGATGTCACCAAGCCAGCGCACCCTCTGAAATACCATCATCTACAGGAAGAGGGAGGTTATGTTCTCTGATACAGCCTAAATACAAGGGAAGCGGAATGTGAGTGTGTGTGATACTCTTTTATTAGTGATATCTCAAAAGCAGATGGGCATGTACCACCACCACCAGTCCAAACTGCTCTCAGACTATTTACATTTATTGACTTCTGTTTTCTACAATATCTAGATGACATGGTGTGATCACAGTAAGTAAAGGAAATGGTTCATCTGCCACTTAAACTGTCCAATAGGCCACAATACTGCAGCACAGTGAGCCTTTCCCATGTCCTTGTGCTCCTGTGTTTAATATCCCATACTCACAAACCAATTACACATGTCAATAAGCAACAAGACATCTAATTCACATGTTGTAAACAGTATCAAGGTCTGTGTCATGGTGTTTAGTTACAGTGGTACATCATGTTCTTTCTTAGTGGTGGGAACGATCCAGGGAGACATGAAGCAATCAATGAGCAGAATCAACTTTATTCATTCACATTTCACTCAAGACCTCTCCAAATCAATTATTCAGTAAGAATGGATATAGGCGAGCTATCCAAGTATCAGATGGCTTGGTGTTGGCTTGGAAAAAATATATGATATTGAATAGCCCCTAGCATAGGGAGAGCACTAAGACCATCGTCATGAAGCCCACTTTCAGCACTCACAAACTTGACAACATAAATGGTCATAAGTAGTCGGAGCACATCAACTTAACTTGTGTTATGTGTTATCATGATGGTGTCAAAGAATTTTGTCATGAGCCAGTTAACAAATGCTATAGGTCAGACCCATAATAACAACACAGCTTTGCAATAGATAGTTAAGTGCATATTATTTTTCCAATGCTCCCCTTCCCCCTTCTCTGCAGGGATGCACACTGTCACCCCTAAAGCCAACACCTGCTCTGACCCCAGCAAGACTTGTAACCCGTGCCTGGACGCAGCGAAGGCCTGCAACCTCAACAACACCTGTAAGAAACAGCGCTCCACCTACATTGCCACTTGCAGCAAAGGGGAACCGTGTAACCGTAAGCGCTGTCACAAGGCCCTTAGGCAGTTCCTGGACCGTGTGCCCACCGACTACAGCCACCAGCTGCTCTTCTGCCCCTGCCAGGACCTGGGCTGTGCTGAACGGAGGAGGCAGACCATCGTGCCCTTCTGCTCCTTCGAGGACAAAGTCAAACCCTACTGCCTGGAGCTAAGGAAGAACTGCCGCCAAGACCCCCTCTGCAGGTAAGAGATTTATGAGTGGGGATTTGTCTGTGTGTGTGTCCATACTTCCATATAAAAAAAGTATTGACTCAGAGGGTTGAATACTTTTGTAATCAAAATATATTAGTGTTTTATTTTTCATATATATATTTTTTTACAAACATTAGAATTTTTCTTCCACTTTGACATTAGAGTATTTTGTGTAGATTGTTGACAAAAAAATTACAATTAAATACGTTTTAATCCCACCTTGTAACAAAACAACACAAAAAAAGTCAAGGGGTGTGAATACTTTCTGAAGGCGCTGTATCTTAACGTGTAACATCAACATATTTTAACATACTGGTACAATTTGTTGTCCATAAAAACTGAAAGGTTTATTTTTGTTCTTTAATTGCCAACCGTCCAGACACGACATGACACACACAAGGCTGAAAGAAGCATATGAGCAGCCGAAGAGCAGCGCCCCTGGAGCAGGTTAGGGGTTAAGTGACTTGCTCAAGGGTGCAGCCGCCAGCCTAGCTTTTTGAACGGGCAAACCTCTGGTTACTGGCCTGCCCCACAACAGTATAAACTAGCAACGCACATGCCCCACCCACCTGAGGATCTGTCTTTTTCAGCCATCTATTTAATGTGTTTGAGGGGTGCAGCATCCACTTATCAAAAAATATGTTTTCATTGTCACACACCAAATAGGTGCAGTGAAATGTGTTGTAAGTCATAGTAATACAGCACCCCTGAAGCAAATTAGGGTTAAGTGCGTTCCTCACTGGCACATCGTCAGGTTTTTCACTTTGTCGACTCAAGTATTTCAACTAGTGACCTTCCTTGTACACACCCAACGCTTTAACCACTAGGCTATCTGCCACCCTACATGCATATGTGCGTACGTGCCTCAGTGAGTGAGCGAGCTGTTGACCAAATGCCGGTATTGCTGAAATGAATTATCATACTCTTATATACCGTTATATATGGTAAATAGGAAAAGAAGATCAGATAAAGAATGTTGGACTGCCATCTCTTCCTGTGACATCCTAAAGTTTAGATTTCAGTATTCAGCATCGCCTCTTCACTGTTGACGTTGAGACTGGTGTTTTGTGGGTACTATTTAATGAAGCTGCCAGTTGAGGACTTGTGAGGCATCTGTTTCTAAAAATAGACACTCTAATGTACTTGTCCTATTACCCAGTTATGCACCGGGGCCTCCCACTCCTCTTTCTATTCTGGTTAGAGCCAGTTTGCGCTGTTCTGTAAAGGGTGTAGTACACAGCGTTGTACGAGATCTTCAGTTTCTTGGCGATTTCTCGCATGGAATAGCCTTCATTTCTCAGAACAAGAATAGACTGACGATTTTCAGAAGAAAGGTCTTTGTTTCTGGACATTTTGAGCCTGTAATCGAACCCACAAATACTGATACTCCAGATACTCAACTAGTCTAAAGAAGGACGGTTTTATTGCATCTTTAATCAGCACAACAGTTTTCAGCTGTGCTAACATAATTGCAAAAGGGTTTTCTAATGATAAATTAGCCTTTTAAAATTATTAACTTGGATTACATTATTGGAACACAGGAGGGATGGTTGCTGATAATGGGCCTCTGTACGCCTCTGTAGATATTCCATTTGTAACGGCTGTCGTAGTCGTTCTCCTCCTCAGACGAGGAGGAGCATGGATCGGACCAAGATGCGGAGAGGTAAGTATTCATGTTTTAATGGAAAAACAACAAACACTACAAATTACAAAACCCAACAAACGTGACTAACCTGAAACAGTCCTGTGTGGCCCAAACACTGACACAGGAACAAACACCCACAAAAACACAAGTGAAACCCTGGCTGCCTTAGTATGACTCTCAATCAGGGACAACGATTCACAGCTGTCTCTGATTGAGAATCATACCAGGCCGAACACAAAATCCCAACATAGAAAATCAAACCTAGACCAACCCACCCAACTCACGCCCTGACCAACTAAAACAAATACATGACAAAGGAAAACAGGTCAGGAACGTGACACCATTATTCCATTACATTATTAGCACTTTCCAGTCACAACAGTCATTAACAATGTCTACACTGTTTTTCTGATCAATTTGATGTTATTTTAATTGACAAAAAAATTGCTTTTCTTTCAAAAACAAGGGCATTTCTAAGTGACCCCAAACCTTTGAACAGCAGTGTATATAAACTCAGCAAGACCCTGTCTTACAAAGATAATTCGTAAAAATCCAAATAACTTCACAGATCTTCATTGTAAAAGGATTTAAACACTGTTTCCTATGCTTGTTCAATGAATCATGACCAATTAATGAACATGCACCTGTGGAATGGTCGTTAAAACACTAACAGCTTACAGACGGTAGGCAATTAAGGTCACAGTTATGAAAAGTTAGGACACTAAAGAGGCCTTTGTACTGACTCTGAAAAACACCAAAGAAAGATGCCCAGGGTCCCTGCTCATCTCCGTGAACGTGCCTTAGGCATGCTGCAAGGAGGCATGAGGACTGCAGATGTGGCCAGGGCAATAAATTGCAATGTCCGTACGTGAGACGCCTAAGACAGTGCTACAGGGAGACAGGACGGACAGCTGATCGTCCTCGCAGTGGCAGACCACGTGTAACAACACCTGCACAGGATCGGTACATCCGAACATCACACCTGAAGGACAGGTACAGGATAGCAACAACAACTGCCTGAGTTACTCCAGGAACACACAATCCCTCCATCAGTGCTCAGACTGTTCGCAATAGGCTGAGAGAGGCTGGACTGAGGGCTTTTAGGCCTGTTGTAAGGCAAGTCCTCACCAGACATCACCGGCAACAATGTAATCTATGGGCAAAACCACCGTCGCTGGACAAGACAGGACTGGCAAAAAGTGCTCTTCACTGACGAGTCGCGGTTTTCTCTCACCAGGGGTGATGGTCAGATTCGCGTTTATCGTCGAAGGAATGAGCGTTACACCGAGGCCTGTACTCTGGAGCGGGATCGATTTGGAGGTGGAGGGTCCGTCATGGTCTGGGGCGGTGTGTCACAGCATCATCGGACTGAGCTTGTTGTCATTGCAGGCAATCTCAACGCTGTGCGTTACAGGGAAGACATCCTCCTCCCTCATGTGGTATCCTTCCTGCAGGCTCATCCTGACATGACCCTCTAGCATGACAATGCCACCAGCCATACTGCTCATTCTGTGCGTGATTTCCTGCAAGACAGGAATTTCAGTGTTCTGCCATGGCCAGCGAAGAGCCCAGATCTCAATCCCATTGAGCACCTCTGGGACCTGTTGGATCGGAGGGTGAGGGCTAGGGCCATTCCCCCCAGAAATGTCTGGGAACTTGCAGGTGCCTTGGTGGAAGAGTGGGGTAACATCTCACAGCAAGAACTGGCAAATCTGGTGCAGTCCATGAGGAGGAGATGCACAGCAGTACTTAATGCAGCTGGTGGCCACACCAGATACTGACTGTTACTTTTGATTTTGACCCCCCCCCCCCCCCCTTTTGTTCAGGGACAAATTATTCCATTTCTGTTAGTCACATGTCTGTGGAACTTGTTCAGTTTATGTCTCAGTTGTTGAATCTTGTTATGTTCATTCATTTCGTTGTATCCAATTGGTAGTTACAGTCTCATTACTGCAACTCCCGTACAGACTCGGGAGAGGTAAAGGTCGAGAGCCGTGCATCCTCTGAAACACGATCCAACCAAGCCACACTGCTTCTTGACACAATGCCCACTTAACCCAGAAGCCAGCCACATCAATGTGTTAGAGGAAACACCGTACACCTGGCGACCGTGTAAGTGTGCATGCACCCGGTCCGCCACAGGAGTCGCTAGAGCATGATGGGACAAGGACATCCCTGCCGGCCGAACCCTCCCCTAACCTGGACGACGCTGGGCCAATTGTGCGTGGGCCCATAGGTCTCCCGGTCGCGCACAAGGCCAAATATACACTGCAGTTGCTTACCAAGATGACATTGACTGTTCCTGAGCGACAGAGTTACAGTTTGTACTTTAATCGGCTTGAAATTCAATGACAAGACTTGAACATGGCTGTATGGCAATGATTAGATGACTTTGAATGTTCCTTAGTGGCAGGTAGCCTAGTGGTTAGAGCATTGGACTAGTAACTGAAAAGTTGCAAGATCAAATCACCAAGCTGACAACGTAAAATCTGTTGTTCTGCCCCTGAACACGGCAGTTAACCCACTGTTCCTAGGCCGTCATTGAAAATAAGATTTTATCTTAACTGACTTGTCTAGTTAAATAATGGTAAAATATATTTTTTAAATAAATTAACAACCAACTTGACAGAGCTCCTCTCCCCTCCAACTCTTCCCGGGGTCCTTAGTGTACAAGAGAAAGTAGTGCACTATAGTTTCTATTTTCTATTTTCCCAAATTATGTTCTCAGTTTTATTTTTCTTGGTTTAATTTTTTTTTTGTGTTTTCACTCTCAAATGTACAATTGTTCATAGAGAAAACAACGAAATTGGATGTTCTGAGTCAATTAAATCACATCAGAATACCTTTTTTGGGGGGGGTCTGGAAGAAAACAAACACATTTATTTTTGTTCGACATGGGTCCCATTATGCCATGCGAAAACCAAAAACTGTATTCCACAATAAGACCTCATACCAACGGTCAAGCATGGTGATAGTAGTGTGATGGTTTGGGGCTGCTTTGCTGCCTCAGGACCTGGACGACTTGCCTTAATATGGCTTGGATGAATAAGGTGCTAATTCACATGTTGTAAACAGTATCAAGGTCTGTGTCATGGTGTTTAGTTACAGTGGTACATCATGTTCTTTCTTAGTGGTGGGAACGATCCAGGGAGACATGAAGCAATCAATGAGCAGAATCAACTTTATTCATTCACATTTCACTCAAGACCTCTCCAAATCAATTATTCAGTAAGAATGGATATAGGCGAGCTATAAACTGCCTGCTACTCAGGTCCAGAAGCTAAGATATGCATATTATTAGTGGATTTGGATAGAAAACACTCTGAAGTTTCTAAAACTGTTTGAATGATGTCTGTGAGTATAACAGAACTCATATGGCAGGCAAAATACTGAGAAAGAATCCAACCAGGAAGTGGGAAATCTGAGGTTTGTAGGTTTGCCTATCCAATATACAGTTTCTATGGGGTCATATTGCACTTCCTAAGGCTTCCACTAGATGTCAACAGTCTTTGGAACCTTGTTTCAGGCTTCTACTATGACGGATGAGGGACTGAGAGCTGTTTCAACCAGGTGTCTGGCAGAGCGCCATGAGCTCACTCAGGCACGCCCCCGTGAGAGGTAGCTGCGTTTCTTCTCCTTTCTAAAGACAAAGGAATTCTCCGGTTGAAACATTATTGAAGATTTATGTTAAAAACATCCTAAAGATTGATTCTATACATCGTTTGACATGTTTCTACGAACTGTAATGGAATATTTTTACTTTTCGTCTCTGTACTAAGTGTGCCTGCGCGTCGTGAATTTGGATTTTTGAACTAAACGCGCAAACAAAAAGGAGGTATTTGGACATAAATTATGGACTTTATCGAACCAAACAAACATTTATTGTGGAACTGGGATTCCTGGGAGTGCATTATGATGTAGATCATCAAAGGTAAGTGAATATTTATAATGCTATTTCTTACTTCTGTTGACTCCACAACATGGCGGGTACCTGTATGGCTTGTTTTTGTGTCTGAGCGCCGTACTCATATTATCGCATGGTGTGCTTTTTCTGTAAAGTTTTTTTTTAAATCTGACACAGCGGTTGCATTAAGGAGAAGTTTATCTAAAGTTCCATGCATAACACTTGTATTTTCATCAACATTTATGATGAGTATTTCTGTAAATTGATGTGGCTCTCTGATAAATCACCGGATGTTTTGGAGGCAAAACATTACTGAACATAACGCGCCAATGTAACTAAGATTTTTGGATATAAATATGAACTTTATCGAACAACACATACATGTATTGTGTAACATGAAGTCCTATGAGTGTCATCTGATGATCATCAAAGGTTAGTGATTAATTTTATCTCTATTTCTGCTTTTTGTGACTCCTCTCTTTGGCTGGAAAAATGGCTGTGTTTTTCTGTGACTAGGTACTGACCTAACATAATCAGATGGTGTGCTTTCGTCGTAGAGCCTTTTTGAAATCGGACACTGTGGTGGGATTAACAACAAGTTCATCTTTAAAATGGTGTAAAATACTTGTATGTTTGAGGAATTTTAATTATGAGATTTCTGTTGTTTGAATTTGGCGCCCTGCAGTTTCACTGGATGTTGTCAAGTCGATCCCGTTAACGGGATCTCAGCCATAAGAAGTTATTAATAGAAGGAACCATGAATTGTGCTCTGTATCAGAGATTTTACAGGAGAATGTCAGGCAACCTGTCTGTGAGCTGAAGCTGGGTCATGCAGCAAGACAACGATCCAAAACACATATTCAAAAATTAACAAATTTGAAGTTTTGGAAGTCTAGACCTAATCCCAAATGAGATGTTGTGGCAGGACTTGCAACGAGCAGTTCATGCTTGAAAATCCACACATTTTGACAAAAATCCTCAACAGCGACGTGAGACACTGATCAACAACTACAGGAAGTGTTTGTTTGAGTCATTGCAGCAAAAGGTGGCAATTACTTTTTCACACAGGGACATTGGGTGTTGTATAATTTGTTTGTTTATGAAATTAATATGTAATTGTGTTATTTTTTCACTCAGGTTCCCTTTATCTAATATTAGGTTTTGGTTGAAGATATGATAACATTCAGTATGAAAAATATGCAAAAGTAGAGAACATTAGGAAGGGGGCAAATACTTTTTCACAGCACTTAACTCATGAAACCACACAATCCTTGACAATATACAGTACCAGTCAAAAGTTTGGACACACCTACTCATTCAGGGGTTTTTCTTTATTTTTACTTTTTTCTACATTGTAGAATAATAGTGAAGACACCACATCTATGAAATAACACATATGGAATCATGTAGTAGCCAAAAACGTGTTAAACAAATCAAAATATATTTTATATTTGAGATTCTTCAAAGAAGCCAACCTTTGCCTTGATGACAGCTTTGCACACTCTTGGCATTCTCTCAACCACTTCATGAGGTAGTCACCTGGAATGCATTTCAATTAACAGGTATGCCTTGTTATAAGTTAAATAGTGGAATTTCTTTCCTTAACGTGTTTGAGCCAATGAATTGTGTTGTGACAAGGTAGGGGTGGTATACATAAGATAGCACTATTTGGTAAAAGACGAAGTCCAAATTACGGCAAAAACAGCTCAAATAAGCAAAGAGAAATGACAGTCCATCATTACTTTAAGACATGAAGGTCAGTCAATCTGGAAAATGTCAAGAACTTTAAAAGTGTCTTCAAGTGCAGTCACAAAAACCATCAAGCGCTATGATGGAACTGGCTTTCATGAGGACCGCCACAGGAAAGGAAGACCCAGAGTTACCTCTGCTGCAGAGGATAAGTTCATTAGAGTTATCAGCCTCAGAAATTACATCCCAAATAACTTCTTCATAGAGTTCAAGTAACAGACACATCTCAACATCAACTGTTCAGAGGAGACTGAGTGAATCAGGCCTTTATGGGCAAATCGCTGCAAAGAAACCACTACTAAAGGACACCAATAAGAAGAAGAGCCTTGCTTGGGCCAAAAAACACGAGCAATGGACATTAGACCAGTGGAAATCTGTTCTTTGGTCTGATGAGTCCAAATTTGTGATTTGTGGTTCCAACCGCTGTGTGGTTCCCACCGTGAATCATGAAGGAGGAGGTGTGATGGTGTGGGGGTGCTTTACTGGTGACACTGTCTGTGATTTATTTAGAATTCAATGCACACTTAACCAGCATGGCTACCACAGCATTCTGCAGCGATACGCTATCCCATCTGGTTGGCACTCAGTGGGACTATCATTTGTTTTTCAACAGGACAATGACCCAAAACACACCTCCAGGCTGTGTAAGGGCTATTTGACGAAGAAGGAGAGTGATGGAGTGCTGCATCAGATGACCTGGCCTCCGCAATCACCCGACATCAACCCAATTGAGATGGTTTGGGATGAGTTGTACCACAGAGTGAAGGAAAAATAGCCAACAAGTCCTCAGCATATGTGGGAACTTCTTCAAGACTGTTGGAAAAGCATTCCAGGTGAAGCAGGTGAAGCTGTTGTTGAATCCACAACAACTACCTAATACACCCAAATCTAAGTAAAGGGATGGAATAAGAATATGTACATATAAATATATTGATGAACAATGACATAGGCATAGGCAAGATGCAATAGATGGTATAAAATACAGTATTTACATATGGGATGAGTAATGCAAGATATGTAAACATCATTATTAAAGTGGCATTAATAAAGTGACTAAAGTGATCCATTTGTTAGAGTGGCCAATGATTTCAAGTCTGTATGTAAGCAGCAGCCTCTCTGTGTTAGTGACAGCTGTTTAACAGTCTGTTGGTCTTGAGATAGAAGCTATTTGTCAGTCTCTCTGTCCCAGCTTTGATGCACCTGTACTGACCTAGCCTTCTGGATGGTAGCAGGGTGAACAGGCAGTGGCTCGGGTGGTTGTTGTCCTTGATGATCTTTTTGGCCTTCCTGTGACATCGGGTGCTGTAGGTGTCCTGGAGGGCAGGTACTTTGCCCCCAGTGATGTGTTGTGCAGACCGCACCACCCTCTAGAGAGCCCTGCGGTTGTGGGTGGTGAAGTTGCCGTACCAGGCGGTGATACAGCCCGACAGGATGCTCTCAATTGTGCATCTGTAAAAGTTTGTGAGGGTTTTAGGTGACAAGCCACATTTCTTCAGCCTCCTGAGTTTGAAGAGGCACTGTGTTATTTATTTAAATTTGTATTAATTAATTTAATATATATACAGTATATTGTTTTGTTAGTATTTTTCATTTTTCATTTTTTTAAATATATACAGTTGAAGTCGGAAGTTTGCATACACTTAGGTTGGAGTTATTAAAACTCGTTATTCAATCACTCCACAAATTTCTTGTTAACAAACTATAGTTTTGGCAAGTCGGTTAGGACATCTACTTTGTGCATGACACAAGTAATTTTTCCAACAATTGTTTACAGACAGATTATTTCACTTCTAATTCACTGTATCACAATTCCAGTGGGTCAGAAGTTTACATACACTAAGTTGACTGTGCCTTTATACAGCTTGAAAATGATGTCATGGCTGTAGAAGCTTCTGAAAGGCTAATTTACATTGTTTGAGTCAATTGGAGGTGTACATGTGGATGTATTTCAAGGCCTACCTTTAAACTCAGTGCCTCTTTGCTTGACATCATGGGAAAATCAAAAGAAATCAGCCAAGACCTCAGAAAATGATTGTAGGCCTCCACAAGTCTGGTTCATCCTTGGGAGCAATTTCCAAACGCCTGAAGGTACCACGTTCATCTGTACAAGCAATATTACGCAAGTATAATCACCATGGGACCACACAGCCGTCATACCGCTCAGGAAGGAGATGCGTTCTGTCTCCTAGAGATGAACGTACTTTGGTGCGAAAGGTGCAAATCAATCCAAGAACAACAGCAAAGGACCATGTGAAGATGCTGGAGGAAACAGGTACAAAAGTATCTATATCCACAGTAAAACGAGTCCTATATCGACATAATCTGAAAGGCCACTCAGCAAGGAAGAAGCCACAAATTTGTGGGCAGAACTGAAAAAGCTTGTGCGAGCAAGGAGGCCAGCTCTGTCAGGAGGAATGGGCCACAATTCACCCAACTTATTGTGGGAAGCTTGTGGAAGGCTACCCGGAACGTTTGACCCAAGTTAAACAATTTAAAGGCAATGCTACCAAATGCTAATTGAGTGTATGTAAACTTCTGACCCACTGGGAATGTGATGAAAGAAATAAAAGCTGGAATCAATCTCTCTACTATTATTTTGACATTTCACATTCTTAAAATAAAGTGGTGATCCTAACTTTTTACTTGGATTAAATGTCAGGAATTGTTTAAAACTGAGTTTAAATGTATTTGGCTAAGGTGTATGTTAACTTCTGACTTCAACTGTATATAAAGCAGTCACATAACAATCATACATTACCAAACATAAACTCTTTAATCCCAACCCTCAGCCACTCTCAGCCCATCCCACCTATCACCATAGACCACCCTCGTTTGGTTTCCATGTGCCATACATGTTTCAATTGTTTTGTGATGTTTTACATAATTTTCCAACCTTTCTGATCATATAGTATCCACAGATTGTGAGCTAAAGATGAAAACCTTTCCTACTAGTATTTTTGTATTATATATTGACTGACTATGTCTTTCCAAATTGCCCAACACTGCTATTTGTAAAGTTAATTTTAATTGCATGATGTGATTTTTTTAACCATTCCTGAACCTGTGACCAGAAACAAGCTACATAGGGGCAATACCAGAACAAATGATCTATTGATTCTGTCTCTTCGCAGCAAAATTTACAGAGCTGAGATTGTTGTATGCCCCATATATGTAGCAGTCTGTTGGTTGGAAGAATTGTATATAATTATTTAAATAGAAAAACTCCAAGTGTTGAATCAAGTGTAGTTTTTGTTGTACCAGTTCATTAACCAAGTGCCATGGAATTGGTACATTGCAAATGTCTGCAACTGCAGCTGTCAACATTTTTGTCCTCAAATGAAACTGGTATATTTTTCTATTTAGGCCAGTTCCATTCAGCCAATTTGTATCTTTAATATATGGCAAACAACAAACAAGTTCCCTACCTTCTCCCTTTTTCACTTGCCTCCTCCATTTTTGTGGTAGTGCTGCAATCAGTTGGTTGTCAAGTTGGATTGGGCAGATATTCCCATATATTTTCAATAACTGCATATGTAACATAACTCCTCCGTTTCTTTTCATAATATCATTAACAAATATAATACCATTTTTAAACACTTTTTCCATAAAGAATGTTTTTGTATTAATCAGTATATGTGAGTTTAACCGTAACATTAATTGTAATATTTGTTCTATCTTTTCTGGAGGATAAAACTGAAACTGTAACCAGCTTGTATGGCTTGTTTAAGAAAGGACGATCCTTTAAACAACATTTCATTTTCAATTAGTCGGGAATGAGAAGTTGTAATCTGTATAAAGACAAAAAGGCAATTTTTGAACAAAGGATGAGCCTTTCTTAATAATCTACCGGAGAACCATTTTGGGTTTAAGTATAACTTATGTATGAGTGAAGCTTTTAGTGAGAGGTTTAAAGCTTTATTATTTAATCGTTTTAGCCCCCCAAACTCATATTCATTATATAAAAAGGCACGTTTAATTTTGTCTGGTTTTACATTCCAAATAAAATGAAATATTTTTTGCTAATATGATTTAAAAAAAAGAGTCATCTGGAGTAGGCAGTGCCATTAGTAAGTAAGTCAACTGTGAACAGACCAAAGAGTTAATCAATGTGATTTTTCCATAAATAGACATGTATTTACCTCTCCATGGTTGCAGAATCTTATCTATTTTTGCTAACTTTCTATTGAAATGAATTGTGGTAAGTTAGTTTATATTTTTTGAGATGTGAATACCAAGTATGTCTACTTCACCATCCGCCCATTTTATTGGTAAACTACAAGGTAATGTAAACACTATATTTTTTAAACAATCCAATACGTAATATGGTACACTTGTCATAATTAGGCTAGAAAAGTGATCAAGATCTTCAATGAGACTGTGTAGGGATCCATATTGCGGATCCCTACACAAAAACTGGAGTCATCGGCATACATTGACACTTTTGTTTTTATCCCCAGGATTTCTAACCTCTTAACCTGTTTGGGCTGCAGGGGGCGTATTGAGTAGCCAGATAAAATGTGCCCATTTCAAACGGCCTCGTACTCAATTCTTGCTCGTACAATATGCATATTATTATTACTATTGGATAGAAAACACTCTCTAGTTTCTAAAACCGTTTGAATTATTTCTCTGAGTGAAACAGAAGTCATTCTGCAGCACACTTCCTGACCAGGAAGTGGAATGTCTGAAACCGAGGCTCTCTTCTACTCCCTGCCTATACATGGGCATGATACGTAAGAGTCTACGTGCACTTCATACACCTTCCCCTGGGTGTCAAGAGGCGGTGAGAGAAGAAATTTCGTGTTTATCTTGGTCTGAGGTGGAATAAAAGCTCTTTGTATGACGTGACCGTCCATTTTCTGTTTTCTGGAGCGCGCGAAAGGGACATGGATTTGCCTTCTGTTTAGCTGTCGTTATGGACGACTAATATCTCCGGCTATGATTTTATTTGATACATGTGACCATATCATCGTAAAGTATGTTTTTTCAATATAGTTTCATCAGATTATTGAACATTTTTCGGGAGTTTTGCCGTGTTCCGTTCTCTTCCGTTTGTTGACTTGGAGAGCTTTGTGCCACTTGGCAAGTGTGCGTGCTAAATCGAGAGGGAAAATGAACGTTCTGAATCCAAACAACGACTGTTCTTGACAAAGGACACCTTGTCCAACATTCTGACGGAAGATCACCAAAAGTAAGAAACATTTTATGATGCTAATTCATATATCTGTCGTGCATGTGAATTAGTCGTGGGCGCCCAACTTTGGGGTACTCAGCTATACCGAAGCTGGATGTCGTAATGAAGTTATTTTTTAGAATTCTAACACTGCGATTTCATTAAGAACTAATGGATCTATCATTTCCTATACAACATGTATTTTTTACTTATGTTTATGAATAGTTATTTGGTCAGAATATGTGTGTCAGAAAACGTGTCAGAAAAATATCGTTGCTGTTTAGACGTTGTGGGAAAAAGATGCTACGTTAGCACAATGTGTAACCACTGATTTCAGCTCTAAATATGCACATTTTCGAACAAAACATAAGTGTATGTATAACCTGATGTTATAGGACTGTCATCTGATGAAGAAAATCAAGGTTAGTCAAAAATTATATATCTTTTGCTTGTTTGTTACGATCGCTAACTTTTGCTAATGGGAAATTGCTTGTGTTTTTGGCTATTGTGGTACGCTAATATAACGCTCTATTGTGTTTTCGCTGTAAAACACTTGATAAATCGGAAATATTGTCTGGAATCACAATATGCCTGTCTTTCAATTGCTGTACACTATGTATTTTTCAGAAATGTTTTATGATGAGTAATTAGGTATTTGACGTTGGTGTCTGTAAATATTATGGCTGCTTTCGGTGCAATTTCTGATTGTAGCTGCAATGTAAACTATGATTTATACCTGAAATATGCACATTTTTCTAACAAAACATATGCTATACAATAAATATGTTATCAGACTGTCATCTGATGAAGTTGTTTCTTGGTTAGTGGCTATTTATATCTTTATTTGGTCGAATTTGTGATAGCTACTGATGGAGTAAAAAACTGTTGGAGTAAAAAAAGTGGTGTCTTTTGCTAACGTGGTTAGCTAATAGATTTACATATTGTGTCTTCCCTGTAAAACATTTTAAAAATCGGACATGTTGGCTGGATTCACAAGATGTGTACCTTTCATATGCTGTATTGGACTTGTTAATGTGTGAAAGTTAAATATTTAAAAAAAATATCTTTTGAATTTCGCGCCCTGCACTTTGAGCTGGCTGTTGTCATAAGTGTACCGACGTCGGGCTGCAGCCATAAGAAGTTAATGTTCTTGTTGGATGTAATTTTAATAGCTAGCATTTCAATGGCCATAATAAATAGATATGGAGACAACGGACAGCCTTGTTTTACTCCTCCTAAAAGCTCAATACTTTCTGAGAAGTAACCATTATTTACTATTTTACATCTGGGGTTGCTGTACATAACTTTAACTCATTGTATAAGAGATTCACCAAAATTAAAGTAATCCAGGCATTTATATATAAATTCCAGTTGTACTTTATCAAACGCCTTTTCTAAATCTGCTATGAAGTCCAGACCTGGTATCTTCGGTGTTTCATAATGTTCAATTGTTTCAAGTAATTGTCGTATATTATCTCCAATATATTGTCCATGTGAAAAACCTGTCTGATCAGGATGAATAATATCTGGTAAAAACCTTTTTCATTCTATGTACTATGAATTTCGCCAGGATTTTTGCATCACAACATTGAAGTGTTAGAGGCCTCCAGTTTTTTAAATGGACTGGATATTTATGCTTACCGCCTGAGTCCTGTTTTAGTAGTAATGAAATTAGACCGTCTTGTTGAGTACCTGAAAGTCTAGAAAATTTGGCGTCTGAACTGTGTGTTAGATTCATAGTTTGGCATGCTGTTTTAACTCTTTAATGTTAGTTCGCATGATGCCTCTGTGTTTAGCTCAAGTTTACTGTTTCAAACTATTCCTGCAGTGTCCAATTTTGGAATGTCACTTTACATTCATTCTACTTGAATAGAGGTTCCTGGCCTCCCAGGCTCAGTCGTAATAGAAAAAAACTCCCAATCCCTTTTCTTACAGTAAATCCATGCAGTGTGTTATTAGTGTGTGGAAGGTCCATCGTCTCTCCTCCGATTTATGATTGTCTACATAATTGCTTTTCGTCAGCTTTGTGTAATCTATGGTCAGGTGAAGTTGCTTTGGGTGACCTTTTCACCCCCTATGTGTCTGCTGTGCACTTCCTTATTGTGACGCATATGAAATAGTCTGTTAGAGGTTATTATCTTCCCCTGTTGTACGCCCTATGGAGGTCAATAGTGCAATGTGGAGAAATAAGATAGGAGTGGGTCAGTGTGACCATAATAAGACACTGGACAAGGGTGCAATGCCCCTACTAAGAAAAATATGGCTGGTATGCAAGAACATGTCACTAAGATGCTCATTCAATTAGTCAGTCTTACTGAATATTCCCATTGTTTATTTCAACCTTATGTGTCCATACTAATTGGCCACACAGTAAGGCATTCTGGTAGTGGCAGATCTGTCACCTGCCACCTCAATATCTCTACCCATCTGTACTATGCCTGTGTTTTGATCCATCTAATTTGCACATGATCTGTTTGTGCTTGGTTTAGGATCTTAGACTCGAATGTTCAAATCAGCTTTGATATCTGCTGACAATATTGGCTTCAGACTGCTGAAGGTACAAGGACCAATGACAGGGATTGTTGCTGTTATTTTATCGTGTGACTTCCTGAGATTCTCTCTGGTGTTTACAGAATACTGAAGCTGTGAGATCAGGGCCAGCTTAGATAAAGCATGGGGGAAATAAATGGCTGCAGTATTGCCGTTAACATTGATGATGATTATGAGTGTATGATGCATGGAACGTTATGCTATAAACATTTGAATGTGTGTATTCTTATTTTAAATGTATGCACTTCTGTCCTTTGAGATGTTATTGTTTATTAATGTTCTGTATTATGTCATGTTTTATGTTTTGTGTGGACACCAGGAAGAGTAGCTGCTGCTTTATACCAAGGATGGGTGGATACAGGATGGAAGGAGTGTATCATTGAACTACAGGCTTACAAGAGTGCTGCCTGATTCCAAACTTCATCTGAAAGTTGACGGGTGGGGATAGAGAATCAATCCTGCTGTAGCTACTGCAGGAGAGGCCAGTGGTTTGGCCACAGTGGTATAGATCTCCAGCCATGTCTTCAGAGGCTAATCTGGAGGCAAAATAAATGCACACATGTGTAGGTGAGGTGCTGGCTAGAGGAGTAGAACACTTGAAAAAGAAAAGGAGAGCCACACACTCTGGGAGCTCAGATGCAATAATTGTGTAACCTGTCTTCAGAGGCCAACAGACATTCAATACCAGCACAGTGGGATCTTTGGGGGAGCTACGTAGACCTGAAGAGCTTTGAACAAGAACTAGGCATTGACTGTTTCCTGCTCTCACACCTGGCTTTAGTTCTGTTGCGGATGTTTTTTCATCAGTCTGCACAAACAGAGCATTCCTGCTGTGTTGCCTCGGCCTTGCAGATGGATACAGTGTTTACTCTGCACTGTCTGCTGAGTGACGATAGTTATATTTGGACGTGTGCTGTGTACACTAGGTCCAGAACAGTAGGCCCTGCAGAGCTCAGTGAGTCTTGTATGTACACTATTGATTGGCCAAACAATCAATGCAACACTTCTATCTTTGATTTATTTCCTCTGTTCCTCTTGCTTTACTGTGTGCTCTTTGATTGAGTTATTTGGCCAATAGGTTTCAAAGCAGGGAGCTGAGAGATTATCGATCACTGAACAGTTAGCCTGACCCAGATACTGTACATCTCGGGACTTTGCTTACAATACATCAGGCCCCCACCCCACCTGAACATCCAACTGAAAAGGCCAGCTCTGCTTTATAGGACAACAGAGGTTTCCACCGAGGGGGGAATCAAAACCAGGAAGGTGATTGGCCCAGATGGCATTTCAGAAGACTGTTCAAGACACAGGCAGCATTTTTCTTAGTTCTCCACTAGCCTTAAAAGCCTGTTTCTTTGTGTATTGCTTGGACACATTTCTATCTTTGCCTTACCTAAAATGAGACAAGTGACGAAAGCAATCAAAGTACACCTACTTGTAATACTGTAAAATGTTGGCTTGCACAAGCGCGCCAAACGAATGACTCATATATAACAGTACACTGCTTTAATCAGATCTCTGCAAAAGCTAGGACGTGCTCTGCTTGTTGGCTGTACATAAGAGCAGGAATTGGAGAGAGGGCAGGAGAGAGCTGTGCAGATCATTTCAATACATGGATTACCGTATTCCCAGTTAGTGTACTGTAATCGCTGAGGGAACGGATAGAGGAAGCTACAATCATTACAGGCCAAGCCTAGCCACCCCCACAGTCTCGTCGTCATGGTAGAAATGTTATATAATATTTATGCTTCCAAAACTTATCATGTAAATAGTACACATGTGGTGAATAAGGTGATTAAGCCTGACTCAAAGTACCTCTATTCTATAAGGGCCAAATTCTGAATTTGGAAATTACACCTTTGTTACGCACGACTCTTACCTTATGCAGGTGTGTAACGTGCTTTGCAGGCGTGGTTCCCTTGCGTGCTCTGAATAAATGTAATTTAACTGCTGAAAACCCTCCCACTTGCTGGCCAACAGATTTTCTTGTAGAGTTTTCATTCAGTAGGGTTTTCAGTACATTTATCTTAAGCCAGTATACCTTTTAGTTGGAATTTTGGCAAGACTCACTAGAATATATGCAGAGAACGGGTTCAGAATATTAGGGATCAATGAAAGAAATACATCTAAATATATGCACATTCGTCTCCGTTTCACCACCAATTGGTAGATTAATAAATACTCTGATCTTGTAGATTATTTAGGGTTAGGAAAGTATTTATGAATCATAAAAAACAGGTTTGAAACCTTTATGCATGAAAGAAAGAAAACGGTGGTTGATTAATTCTGAATATTTCAACATTCAGTTCTTTAACCCACGGTAATGTTGGAAGATTAGTGTACAAAGAATAGTGTACAATAGTTGGCTATATCCTCCTCTATTGCCTGCACTAACCAGGAACTGTGTGATGACACAGCCAAGTATTGTGCCATTTGTCGGGTTCAAACTCTTATGGCTTGGTCTGCTCCCCACTCCAGAACAATTTAATTAGACTGTCTCTTTTTTATATTATCAACTGTTACTAATGATCCTCAGCAACAAGCACACGACCGTGACGGCGTTTATAAAGAAGGCAAATGAAGGTAAACGAAACAATGTAATTAAATGGAATGAAAATGTAGGCTATACCAACTGAAGGGGACTAACAGTAAATTGACAGTTGACTATGTGTGGTTATGAGGCCTACTGACGGTCGATACTGATAGTGGCAAATTTTTACACGATAGAAATATGAAACCGAGAAAGTCGAGGTAGACATTCAAGACTCCCCCTCCCTGCAAGTTAAAAGGCCGTACAATTTAAATTCTGCATAATGGCACAGCTTTTCATAAACTTTACTGTGGGAAAGTTATGTTGATATGCTTCAGTTTGCTGCCATATGACTGGTTTCACATTTGTCTCCAGCGATTATAAGGTAAAATATATCTAAAACAAGTATAATTTGTATTTACAATTACCTTTATCCAAACGGATTACTCATTTACCTAGCTCTTATCAATAGCTGTTATAAGTTGTAAATGACAGTGTCTGGAGAATGCTGTTATTTCTATCAGAAAAAAGAAAGTAGATGCTTTTTCCACTTGGAACCAGTACTGTAGGTTCACTAGACCTTATTCATGGAATCCTCACATGTAAAGGTGGTGGAATTATTAGGGAATTAAGTCAAGGTCAGAATACGGGGTATCTGTAAACACACATCCGCCACACCTTCATTTATTCAATCTCCACCCAAAACGAATAGCAGGTGAATAGCATAATATTCTCATGCTTAAGTTCAAGGTCAGAATACGCATAGAGAGAAAAGTGCATAAAAAGGGAATTACGTTCTATTTACGTGCTCATAACTCGGGTCAGAATCGGGCCCTAACTGAGGAATGTTGTTAAAGTGACGGATAGTTATTTAATTAGTCATAATCATTATTCTGTGTAACTCCCTTTTGTATTTCAGGGACAGTTCATATATTAATAGATTTGTTTACCCAAGTTTAAGTGTTTTGTTTACCTTGTTTGGAGACTATTAGTGCCAATAACCTTGAGTAATCTACTTACCCTCACCAAATAGCTTAGCCGTTGCTGTGTTGTCTGACAGCTAATTTAGCATTCATTCATGACATCACAAAATATGGGGGTTGCATGATGTCAGGAACGAACAGAGGGAGGAGGAAAACAATGGTTGAATTGCCTGTGATTTCCTGGTCACCCAAAAAATAAATGTTTAATCAGACTTGAAGAAGAGCACCAAATTAAAAAGGATTAATTAAATAACGTCAAATCAAATGGTTAGCCTCATTACTTTTGATTTCTCTGCGAGCAGTACTTATAGTGCACAGGCAACTTAAGTGAACTGCAGCAACACAGCACTGCCTTTGACTGAAAGCCACATGCCCATATGCCCTTTTAGTCTTGAGAACGTGTCCCAATGAATGTGTAGTCAAATAGCCTTGTGTTTCCAAATAAATGGGCCCTCTTGATGTTCCATCAAAGGACAATTGCCCGAAGCTGCTGTGAAACTGTCTACTGACACTGATTAAATAGAGAAGGCCAGGGACAACAGCAACCAGCTAAAAGGCAATGCTAGAATGGCTTGTAACACAGGACTTTGAGACAATGACATATATTTTTGAAGAAGCTTATTTTACTGAGATGAAAATGGACAATTATGATATGGTTGAAATGCTTTATTTTTGACTTTTCCATCATTGTGGATGTGCATGCTTCATCCTTTTGTAGGTTGAATAGTCCATATGCAGTACACCAGATAAAGAAAAAATGGAATGGAGAACAACCCATCTATTGTCAGCTTCTATTATTTCAATCAGCATTTAGCACTGATGAATTGGCAAAAGACCAATGACCTTTGCCATTGATAAAGTTTAGGTCAACTTTCCTAACTGTGAGTTTGCACAAAGGCACAGAGCAAATGTATCACCCTGTTTCTATGACTAAGCAAAGACACATCTGCAATCATGTGTCCATTCAATGTCAAATTGTTTGTTTTATCGTCGCTAGACCTAAATGAAGGCTAGAGCCAGTATGTGAGAGTCATCTATGAGCAATACACTTAAAATTAGTGTTATATCAAGGTATGTAAAATGATAATGGTAGTGCTTATCCAGGAAATCAAAAATTATATGTCCAATATTACTGAAATGGTCAAACATGTCAGCAAATGTAGAGAGGATGTTTCCCAAAGATATAATTTCCCCAAGATATTCGCTGTTGAGAGGCTATTAAAGCCACCACATCTTAGCAGTTGATAATTGACATTTTCCCTTCCTTCATGAGGAAATGTTTTTTAGACATTCATCTGATTTGACTCAATGTTTGTCATCGGTGGCGATAAGGAATACAATTCCATGTTAAAAGCCATTAGTTTTCTATTACGGTTGAGCAAGATGGATAGGCACTCAACACTGACTGAATTACTGTGTTTAAAGCGTCAAATCTTTTTCAAAGGAGTCTACCTCTACGGGAGCTCCCTTTGCCACTTCCCAGGGCTGAGTGTCTGAAATGGCCATAACACTCTGAGAGGCAGATAGCCTGTCATTTCAGTAGTGAGCTGTCTGCCAAGGTATAATGGAAAAGCTGTGGCAGCCATAAAATGCTCTGCATCTCGATGTTGGAACACTATTGTCCAAACACTCCGGACACCTTTCTAAACTTGAAATGACTGTTTTTAAAATAAAAACATGCAGTCCGTTTCCACAGCCTCTACACCTGATGCAGACACATATTATTGTCCAAAGTGTTTTTGAGCAATGAACAGGTTGTCCATGGAAACATCCACATGGAAAGTGTTAGTGATGACTGTTTGTTTTTTCAGATGTAGAACAGAGAGGATGCGTTATGGCTAGGCTGGGAAGTCTCTCAGTCTCCACACACCTCAGTTTCTCTTTATCAAAGGCTGTGATGGTATGTTATAGGGAACAAGCAATTTGTTCCAGTCAGAGAGGAAGAAGATGAGAGGCTTTCTGTAGAGAAGAGGGGGGAAGAGGTGCACAAAGCCCTTGTCCCTGAAACAAGGCTTAGATGTGATGTTCGCAACATGTCACTTTGAGAGCCACTCTGGGTGATTTGATAGGGAGCGGAAGGAGATGGAGCCAGAGTAATGAAGTGAGGAAGAGTGGGTTTGCTCGTGGGCCTATTCTGTGCATCCAGGCTGCAGAGAGTGTTACCTGATCATTTCCTCCAGACAAATCCTCAGCCTTTGCACTTCTCATTGAGATGTGGAGGACAGAATATAATAAGCATGGGACTGTTGTTGTCCTGTATTCTTTGATTATTCATTAACAGGGATATGAGATGGATTCCAACACCCCTCAACCATCTCAATTCCCAAAAACATCTCACCTTCTGCTTAAGATTCCACAGTCAACAGTAAACAGTATTCTGAAACAACTTTATTATGCTGCAAGGGTGTGGAACAAGGGCTGCATAGTCAAAATCATTGGGGCGGCAGGTATCCTAGTGGTTAGAGTGTTGGGCCAGTAACCGAAAGATTGCTGGATCGAATCCCCGAGCTGATAAGGTAAAAATCTGTTGTTCTGCCCCTGAACAAGGCAGTTAACCCACTGTTCTCCGGTAGGCTGTTATTATAAATAAGAATTTCTTCTTAACTGACTTGCCTAGTTAAATAAATAAAATTACCTTTGGCCTTCAAGCCATTATTGTGTTTTTGACTGTACGTTTGTTTATCCCATGTGTAACTCTGTTTTGTTGTTTTTGTCGCACTGCTTTGCTTTATCTTGGCCAGGTCGCAGTTGTAAATGAGAACTTGTTCTCAACTGGCCTACCTGGTTAAATAAAGGTGAAATAAAAAAATATATAAAAAAAGAAGGGCCGGGGCAGGGTAACATGAATAAGTCCAAGTTGGATAGGGAGGGCATGAGGGCAAGCGAATCACTCCATCTTAGTGGGCGTCAGTGATTTGGAAATACAGGACAACTGTGCACACGCTTCTCCAATAAACCTACTTAACTGGATTAGTGATGCCACCCTCCAGGTATGAATACATTTAAGCTTTTATCATAAACACACATAAACAAAAACACACTATTTTTATCAGTTAAGAGCCAAGTTGGGTAGCACTTGAGATGACCATGACAACCGCCTCAATTGGAAATTACCTTTAAAAGCTGCATTGTTGACAATGTGCAAATAGATTGAATCACAGGTTAAAATACAGTACTATTGACTATTTGTTATTTATATACTTACAGTGCCTTCAGAAAGTATTCACACCCCTTGACTTTTTCCACATTTTGTTGTGTTACAAAGTGGGATTCAAATGGATTTAATAGTGATTTTTCGGCAATGATCGACACAAAATACTCTGTAAAGGCAGTGGTAGAAAAAGTCTCTAAGCGCTTTGCAAACCTGAATTGTACAATATTTGCAGAATATATATATTTTTTATTCTTCAAGCTCTGTCAAGTTGGTTGTTGATCATTGCTTGACAGCCATTTTTAAGCTTTGCCATAGATTTTCAAGCCGATTTAAGTCAAAACTGTAACTAGTCCACTTCGGAACATTCAACGTCATCTTGGTAAGCAACTCCAGTGTATATTTGGCCTTGTGTTTTAGGTTATTTTCCTGCTGAAAGGTGCATTTTTCTCCCAGTGTCTGTTGGATAGCAGACTGAATCAGTTTTTCCTCTAGGATTTTGCCTATCCTGAGCTGTATTCCGTTTATTCTTATCCTAAAAAAAACAAGCGTACCCATAACATGATGCAGCCTCTACCATGCTTGAAAATATGAAGAGTGTTAGTTAGTGATGTGTTGTGTTGGCTTTTTCCCAAATATAATGCTTTGTATTGACAAAAAGTCAATTTCTTAGCCACATTTTTTGTAGTGTTACTTAAGTACCTTGCTGCAAACAGGATGCATGTTTTGGAATATTTTTATTCTGTACAGGCTTCCTTCTTTTCATTCAGTCATTTAAGTTAGTATTGTAGAGTAACTACAATGTTGTTGATCCATCCTCAGTTCTCTCATATCACAACCATTAAACTCTGTAACTGTTTTAAAATCACCTTTGGCCTCATGGGGAACTCTCTGATCAGTTTCCTTCCTCTCTGGCAACTGAGTTAGGAAAGACACCTTTATCTTTGTAGTGACTGGGTTTATTTATACACCACCCAAAGTCTAATTAATAACTTCACCATGCTCAGAGGGATATTCGGTCACGTTTTTTTTTTTTTACACATCCATCAATCAGTGCCCTTCTTTGTGAGGCATTGAAAACCTCCCTGGTCTTTGTGGTTAAATATGTGCTTGACATTCACTACTTGATTGAGGGACCTCACAGATAATTGTATGTGTGGGGTACAGAGATGAGGTAGTCATCAAAAACATTTTTATCACTATTATTGAAAACAGAATGAGTCCATGCAACTTATTATGTGATTTGTTAAGCACATTTTTACTCCTGAACATATTTAGGCTTGCCATAACAAAGGGGTTGAATGTCTGAAGACCTTCCAGCTTTTCAAATTCCACTTGGAGATTATGGGGTATTGTGTGTAGATCAGAGACACAAAATCTAAATCTAATCAATTTTAAATTCACTTTAACACAAACAAAATGTGGAAAAAGTTAAGGGGTGTGAATACTTTCTGAAGGCACTGTATTTTCTGTATTTGAGTATTTTCAAATAATGTGGCCCAAATCAGCTTCTATTGGAAGTATTTGAAATTATTTTCAAATAAATTCTTATGAAAATATTTAATTCCAAATAAATTCTTTAAAATATCAAACAGACCTGGGTTCAAATGTATTGGAGTATTTATTTTTATTTGAAAATACAGTGTGTGTTTAAGTATTTTCAAATACGTGGCAACTCTTTCCAAGTGTATTTCCAAATACATTCCAATATTGTGTTTTCAAATAAGAAATATCCAAATACTTAATTCCAATGTCTTTGAAAGTAATTTAAATACCTCAAATAGCATTTGAACCCAGGTCTGATGTTGTGTGCCAACAATGTGAATGATGCACCCTCATGCGGGGGTAAGTGAAAATGTGACATTTATTAGACGTTTCTTTAGCTAATTGGACATTTATTCAGCGTATATGCTCAAATTTACACGTAGTAGTCGGCTGTTGAACTGTGAGTGAATCAGTTCATAGGAAATATCGCACTTCCAGGGTGTGTGTTGTTGATGTAGTCAACTATGTTTGTGCACAGATCTAGACTGGCAGATTTCCACATGAACTGTATGGTGTCTCAACATACGGTCAGCAGCTGCCCAAATGAGGATAACTACCAGGCCTGTCTGGCCTCCTACGCCGGCCTCATTGGTGAGTGCATGGGACTTTTATCTATACATACCCCGCGGAGGCATAGTGCTTTATTAGTTATTATAAGCATGTATGACCTTGTACAGTGGATTATTTTAAGGCTTAAGACATAAGACATTTTAGGGTGTTAAAACATGCTCATGACTAGTCTAATAATTCATTATAACCACATTATAATGCACTATACCTGCATACTTTAGGTAAAGTGATACCCATACCGCTCCTCTTATTCTCCCCCCAAACACATTGCAGATCAATGGCTAAGTGGAGGTGATGATGTAAGAGTGTTTACTTCATTTAAACATTTAATGACACATATAGTAATGTTCTTCAAATAGAACAAGGACAATTGGTGCAGCAAAGACATTCTTCCATACCAGTAGACATTTGATAGCACCTTGGAAATGAGTTGACACTATTCAGTACGATCAATGAGGTAGACAAAATGAGGTCTTTTTTGACTACTTTGAGTGAACCTACAATACCCTTTAGAGACAGCATAGCAATAACTTTACCACTACCACCTGTCTGTAATTGAACTGTTGATAATTACTATAAATGTGTCAAACATACTGTATCTCTAGAGTAAACTCAAGAGTAAACTCCCTAGGTTTGCTTCCGAGTCGCGCAGCGGTCTAAGGCACTGCATCTCAGTGCAAGAGGTGTCACGACAGTCCCTGGTTTGAATCCAGGCTGTATAACATCCTGCCGTGTTGGGGAGTCCCATAGGGCGGTGCACAATTGGCCCAGCATCATCCGGCTTGGACGGGTTAGGCCGTCATTGTAAATAAGAATTTGTTCTTAACTGACTTGCCTAGTTAATTAAAGGTTAAATAAATAAGTAAATAAACGGACATTCCATTACCCTTGCTAGTGCTTCTGGACTACACAGTATGAGGTGTCTTTCCACAAATAAAGCACTCCTCTCCTGAAGGCATTATCAAACAGAATTGCTGTTTTTGGTTCCATCTTTCTAAACTAATATGACTAGCTCTCTCCGGATGGACACTCCACGTCTGAAACAAGAATCAATCAGCATACTACTGTTACCTGGCTTCATCTTACCTCTGCCTCCGTGGTACAATAGTCCCTGTTGCCATGAGTAACATACTGTAAGCGTTACTCTTTATAGTAAATGTAGTCCATTATTATCCATTGGTGGCCTGTGAATGATCTGTAACTGTAGCGTTATTCTCACCTTTATAGGGACAGATATGACTCCCAATTACGTGGACGGCAGTTTCACCAACTGGACTGTCTCCCCATGGTGCACCTGTAAAGGAAGTGGGAACCAGGAAGAGGAGTGTCAGAGCTTTCTGAAGGACTTCACAGAGAACATGTGCTTGAGTGAGTCACGCTTGCATTTCAATTTTTTTTGTAACACATACAAGACCACCACTGATTTGATTTGAAAATAACCACCGTTCAAATCGGTAGTGTGTTTCCCTCGAAACTGAAAGTGAACTGGCACATCTGATCTATTTGAATTGTTCTGAGCTAGATTTCAGATTTGGGGTCTGTGTTTTGTTTTTTTAAAGGCGATGTCTCGCGGCACTCTGTGAGGTGTGTGGTGTATGGGTAATATTGACTGGCTGGTCTTGTAGCAGTTATTTCATTCACATTAGATCAATGTTCCTTTCTTTCCGCAGCTCATTGCTAGAATCAATCTCTAAGTCTGATAACAAACCAACCAAACCTCTTTGACCACTTATTGTGTTTGGTTTGAAATAACAAGATACCTCTAAAGCCATTACACCTCAATACCCCAACATTTGGATAAGAATTGTTCTACAGATTATGGGATAAGGCCATTATTTTCATGTCATTTCCACATTTTCCGTTAGATATTAGTGTTTATCAGTCTGTGAAAAAAATATAATCTAATAAAAAACTTGTCATGGGAATGCGAAAGAACAGGAACAGCATCCTGACGACACAATTTAGTAGTCAAATGTCAGGGGTACCGCCTCACCACTATGATGTGCCATGCAATGTCATCAGAATTACAACATACCGTTGCTTTTAACATGTTCCATTGTGTGCATAATGCTTTCAGACCGTTTCAATAGATTGCCATGGTGCACTTTTAGCTGAGTCTGCAAGATGAGGGATGAGGCTTGTAGTTGAGGAGGCGTCTTGGAAAATAATACAACATGCAGCATCTCCTCTTTGCAGTCAAAAGGAACTGGAGAAGATAGAGTGAAATAGATTAAGCGTTGCTCTTATACACTAAGTGGGGGGACATAACAGTCCACAGAGACGGTACGTATTATGTAAAATTAGATAACAAGCTAATCGTATTCAGCCTCCTCCCTGCAGGCAATAGCAATAGGGTTAAAACAACGTATCTGAAGTCATTAAAAAATTGAATTGCTGTCGGCAGTGAGCTTAATCACTCGGTGGAACATTTGGGTGCAGTAAAGCATCCGCTGAAGGAGCCCTCTAGCCAACTTTGGTGATTTATATTTTTATTCCACCAGCACCTCTTTGGTTGATCTTACCACCCCAGCAAACAGATGCATGAAAACAACACTCTTCTCTTGACTTGACCAGCATCTTATTACAGACCTTAAGATAATTTACTAGGCTTTCAGAAATCACAAGCATTATATTCTTCACAGATTTGCCATTCCTCCTAGATTTGTATTGTAACCAACCCAAGGCCGAGATATCCGAGCACCCATGGAATGTCTTCTGAAGTCAATATGTCTTTACAACATGCTGTGTGTGTACAGTATGTGTGCATGTGTGTCAGGTGCGTGTGGGTGGTGGGTGTGGCGGTGCATGTGGGGGGGTGTGTGGGGGCGGGTGTGTCGGGGGGCGTGTGTGTTTGTGTGTGTGTGTGGGGGTGTGTGTAGGGTTGTATGGGTTGGGGTGCGTGTGGGGGTGTATGTGTTGGGGTGTATGTGGGGGCGTGTGTGCGGTTGTATGTGTCGGGGTACGTGTGGGTGTGTGTGTGTCGGGGTGCGCGTGAGGGTGTATGTGTCAGGATGTGTGTGAGAGTGTTATTGTCGGGGTGCGTGCGTGTGGGTGTGTGTGTGTTGGGGTGTGTGTGTGAGGGTGTATGTGTCGGGGTGCGCGTGAGGGTGTATGTGTCGGGGTGTGTGTGAGGGTGTGTGTGTCGGGGTGCGCGTGAGGGTGTATGTGTCGGTGTGTGTGTGAGGGTGTATGTGTCGGGGTGTGTGTGCAGTTTTTGCTTTGTCTGAGAATGTTCTGAGTCTGATCAGTCACAAATCTATTCAAAGTCATCTCTGTGCGGTGACCTTATAATGGAGGTGGTTGCCAAGCAATTACACGGTTTGCCTTCTTTCTGCCTGAACAGAAATAAACACGTGTTCTGTTGAAATGGACAAGCAGAGTGAAAAGGTACTTTGTCCTGGTTTACCCCCACCCATCAGAAAAGCTGACTGGAGATGTATTTGTCTCCCTCCCCCCTGAAAGTATTTTGTGTTCATTCATTTGCTTTTAAAAGATTCCATCTCATGGTGTGCCTTTCTGCTGGACATTACTGACAAACAAATACAGGACTAGTAGGTCATGTTGTTGTTGTAAATTGATCAAAAAGGTTTGAGTGAGTTCCCTTATGAGTCAAGGGCTTTGGCCGTGGTGTATGTGGATGAACATCCTGCATGTGGCAGATATTTTCTCTCCGCTCCAAGATTTTTAATTTTTACTTTTTTTTCACCTTTATTTAACCAGGTAGGCAAGTTGAGAACAAGTTCTCATTTACAATTGCGACCTGGCCAAGATAAAGCAAAGCAGTTCGACACTTACAACAACACAGAGTTACACATAGAGTAAAACAAACATACAGTCAATAATGCAGTAGAAAAATAAGTCTATATACAATGTGAGCAAATGAGTTGCGATAAGGGAGGTAAAGGCAAAAAAGGCCATGGTGGCGAAGTAAATACAATATAGCAAGTAAAACACTGGAATGGTAGATTTGCAATGGAAGAATGTGCAAAGTAGAAATAGAAATAATGGGGTGCAAAGGAGCAAAATAAATAAATACTGTAGGGGAAGGGGTAGTTGTTTGGGCTAAATTATAGATGGGCTATGTACAGGTGCAGTAATCTGTGAGCTGCTCTGACAGCTGGTGCTTAAAGCTAGTGAGGGAGATAAGTGTTTCCAGTTTCAGAGATTTTTGTAGTTCGTTCCAGTCATTGGCAGCAGAGAACTGTAAGGAGAGGAGGAGGAGAGGAGGAGGAATTGGTTTTGGGGGTGACCAGAGAGATATACCTGCTGGAGCGC
The DNA here is from genome assembly GCF_016432855.1 of Salvelinus namaycush. Classification (NCBI taxonomy): domain Eukaryota; kingdom Metazoa; phylum Chordata; class Actinopteri; order Salmoniformes; family Salmonidae; genus Salvelinus; species Salvelinus namaycush. The sequence continues at coordinate 17,873,382 of NC_052307.1, forward strand.
GTGCAACAGGTGGGTGCTGCTATGGTGCTATGGTGACCAGCGAGCTGAGATAAGGGGGGACTTTACCTAGCAGGGTCTTGTAGATGACCTGGAGCCAGTGGGTTTGGCAACGAGTATGAAGCGAGGGCCAGCCAACGAGAGCGTACAGGTCGCAGTGGTGGGTAGTATTTGGGACTTTGGTGACAAAACGGATGGCACTGTGATAGACTGCATCCAATTTATTGAGTAGGGTATTGGAGGCTATTTTGTAAATGACATCGCCGAAATCGAGGATCGGAAGGATGGTCAGTTTTACGAGGGTATGTTTGGCAGCATGAGTGAAGGATGCTTTGTTACGAAATAGGAAGCCAATTCTAGATTTAACTTTGGATTGGAGATGTTTGAGGTGAGTCTGGAAGGAGAGTTTACAGTCTAATCAGACACCTAGGTATTTGTAGTTGTCCACATATTCTAAGTCAGAACCGTCCAGAGTAGTGATGCTGGACGGGCGGGCATGTGCAGGCAGCGATCGGTTGAATAGCATGCATTTAGTTTTACTTGTATTTAAGAGCAGTTGGAGGCCACGGAAGGAGAGTTGTACATTGAAGCTCGTCTGGAGGGTTGTTAACACAGTGTCCAAAGAAGTGCCAGAAGTATACAGAATGGTGTCGTCTGCGTAGAGGTGGATCAGAGACTCACCAGCAGCAGGAGCGACATCATTGATGTATACAGAGAAGAGATTCGGCCCAAGAATTGAACCCTGTGGCACCCCCATAGAGACTGCCAGAGGCCCGGACAACAGGCCCTCTGATTTGACACACTGAACTCTATCAGAGAAGTAGTTGGTGAACCAGGCGAGGCAATCATTTGAGAAACCAAGGCTATCGAGTCTGCCGATGAGGATGTGGTGATTGACAGAGTCGAAAGCCTTGGCCAGGTCAATGAATACGGCTGCACAGTATTGTTTCTTATCGATAGCGGTTAAGATATCGTTTAGGACCTTGAGCGTGGCTGAGGTGCACCCATGACCAGCTCTGAAACCAGATTGCATAGCGGAGAAGGTGCGGTGGGATTCGAAATGATCGGTAATCTGTTTGTTGACTTGGCTTTCGAAGACCTTAGAAAGGCAGGGTAGGATAGATATAGGTCTGTAGCAGTTTGGGTCAAGAGTGCCCCCCCCTTTGAAGAGGGGGATGACCACAGCTGCTTTCCAATCTTTGGGAATCTCAGACGACACGAAAGAGAGGTTGAACAGGCTAGTAATAGGGGTTGCAACAATTTCGGCAGATAGTTTTAGAAAGAAAGGGTCCAGATTGTCTAGCCCGGCTGATTTGTAGGGGTCCAGATTTTGCAGCTCTTTCAGAACATCAGCTGACTGGATTTGGGAGAAGGAGAAATGGGGAAGGCTTGGGTGAGTTGCTGTGGGGATGCAGTGCTGTTGACCGGGGTAGGGGTAGCCAGGTGGAAAGCATGGCCAGCCGTAGAAAAATGCTTATTGAAATTCTCAATTATAGTGGATTTATCGGTGGTGACAGAGTTTCCTATCCTCAGTGCAGTGGGCAGCTGGGAGGAGGTGTTCTTATTCTCCATGGACTTTACAGTGTCCCAGAACTTTTTTGAGTTTGTGTTGCAGGAAGCAAATTTCTGCTTGAAAAAGCTAGCCTTGGCTTTTCTAACTGCCTGTGTATATTGGTTTCTAACTTCCCTGAAAAGTTGCATATCACGGGGGCTGTCCGATGCTAATGCAGAACGCCATAGGATGTTTTTGTGTTGGTTAAGGGCAGTCAGGTCTGGAGAGAACCAAGTGCTATATCTGTTCCTGGTTCTACATTTCTTGAATGGGGCATGCTTATTTAAGATGGTGAGGAAGGCATTTAAAAATATATATAATTTTAAAGATAAAGATTTTTGTTATCCAAAATGATACGGTGAAAATCAGATGATGTAGATTGTTGTAGAGAGATGTAGGTAAGCTCCAATAAAAAACAAAGCCAGCTAAATACTTAGCTTTGGAACTCTCAAAAAAACAAAGTGAAGCTAAATAGTCAACTGACAAAACACTGTTACCTTGCTTGTTAAGGAACTGCACATGGACTAACTGACCAAAAAATAGGTAGATCAACGCCCACACCCAAAATTGGGCAGAGGACCAAAAAGTTGACTTAGAGCTGACTGTTAGCTGCCCCAACACTGGGAAGACAGTCAAGACAAATTACTTTATCTCTTTGTCCCCACAGGAAATGCCATTCAAGCATTTGGTTATGGAACAGACAGTCTCTCCCACAAAGCTGAGTCTGTCCCATTGACACCCTCCATGAAGCCTGGATTAGAGACCTCAATCAGCACCTCAGAGCCTCTAGATAACCCCAATGACGTCCAGCCTGAGGATGAGGCCAACGGGAAGGTAAATTACCAGCTACTATAGCACCTGCTGCCACATTCCAATTACCAGGGTCATGTTCATTATTACGGGCACGCAACGGAAAACTTTTAAAAGCATTTTGTAACTGAAAACGCATTAGTGTTTTTTTAATGGACAATACCAGGATGTCTCTCCCTGTTTCAGTAAATTTTTTCCTTTAGGTGCCTCATGAACATGACCCATTTATCACCTTGCTCTAGATTCAATGAAAACTGGTAAACATGGGTATGTTCAGTGGGGTGAAATATTTTGAATGTTGCAGATATTTCATAGAACTGACAATAATTGCTATTCTACATTAAACATAATCATGTCAGTCCTATTTGCTGTGGAGTATATAAATCCAAATGTGCGTATGAAGATGTTTTTGACCTATCCCATAGACCCAGTTACTGTGTTTGATCGAATTGGGACCTTGGTACGGCATTAAACAAGAAAAATCCTCGGTTTTATTACATGAGTTATATAGGGATATTTATAATTCCATGTTTCATGCATGGCTGAGAAACAACATCGTTTTGGCATCATTATTATGTTTGGAAAGACTCCTATAAAGATGTTGAATGCTGAGCAATTTCAGGCTTTCACATCCATTAAATGGTCATCTCTTACACTGTTCTGTACATAACCCACATTGTGATAAAGACAGCAAATTAATACCTTAAAAATGGTGTGAGGGAGAGAATTAATGAATAAGCCACACCGATAACATTAACAGTAGGAGGTAGAGGGGAGCGGTTGAATTGCTTTCTCCAAAGGTTCTGTATGTATGTCCGTATTGATGCACCGCTCTGTGCCTCTCTCGCTGCAGTGCAATGCTTAATTTATTGTAAAAATGGTAATTAGGAAACAATAAGACGTGTGATTACTCAAGCAGGAAGTTTATAATTAGAGAGGGAGCCGGTGGGGACATTTTGGGTGGCCCTTCATTCTGCAGCAACTATGCTTGGCAATTAAAACTTGTCAAACTTCCATCGTAGATTAGCTGGGGGAATGCTGATATGACTCCTCTTGGAAAAAGACTGGCTGTCTAGCCTTGTAAATATCATGTGTGCTCAAGACCACACGCATGCTGGTGTCCAGTTAGTGGAATTGTTATGCAAAGGAAATTGCGTAGTCTGCTGTCTGTTTGATGGCTGGACAGGCTTTCCCAGACACTTGATAAGTAATCTGAAGTTTTGATTGATAAATGAGGCCCGTGGAGAATTACACCCAATTGGGCTGTGCTGCTCAAGCTTAATTCCCTCTCAAGTCAATTTCCCTGTATTCGGTATCACCATTAACAGGTCAATTGTGCTATGTGAGTTTGTTTACTTGTAAAGCTTCATTCTTCCTTTAATAATGTTAGCTATGGCCTAATGTCCGGGAAGTTCTACCTTATTCAGTCAATAACTATGTGCTCAAAATGTCTTCTCAAAAGATCGAAGGAGAGGAGATATCTAGGTGACATATCACTTTGTCTTATCGCTGTTCACAACTTCTGTATTTTCAACCCTCTGGAAAGTTTCAGGAAGTGAAACTGTTGAGGGCTGTTGAATGTATAGGGGAATGAATAATGTGGATGAGATGCCATTTTCCCTACCAATCAGGATTTCAATTAATTCAGTGGACAGGCCTTAAGAGTGGTGCTAACATTTATTAATGGAGAGGTTCGGGAAGAAGCATTTCACTGAATTACCTCTTTAAGGAATACCTAGGATAGGATAAAGTAATCCTTCTGACCCCCCCCCCCCCTTAAAAGAGTTAGATGCACTATTGTAAAGTGGTTGTTCCACTGGATATCATAAGGTGAATGCACCAATTTGTAAGTCGCTCTGGATAAGAGCGTCTGCTAAATGACTTAAATGTAAATGTAAATGTAATTAAACTTAACTTAGTTTAGTAAAATAATGCAATTTAGCCTACAGAGGAAGTAGGATAAGCAAGAAAAACATTTCCCATTGGACATGTTATTATATTATATGAATTATTATATTGATTCTACTAACGTTCTCTACTTCTGTATTTTTCCACAACAGTTTTGCAAGCGTTTCGGTGTGTTCAGATCTATTTAAGAATCCATTGTGCCATAACCATTGGGATAAATGTGTGGTCCAATAGTTGTAAATGCTATGTTGGTGCAGCCTTTGTATAGATATGTGCAAGCACTTTAACACGACCTGAAAATACCAACTCTGTCATTGCCCTAGTCATTGCTCACTGCCTGGCTGTGCTGTGTGTAGAATAGAGTCCCTAATGTCACTGCCATTTCAGCTGTTTGTAAATGGGGATCAAAAGGTGTTTTAAATGTCCCATTGTAATTGTCTGCCTAAGTACAAGTGACTCAGAAAATGACAAACTCACTATGATGTCTTTGTAGCACTCACAGTATGGAAGTTCCACATATTGTTTTTCTGTGTCTATGTTCCTGCAGAAACCTGATTGGAATTTAAATGGCACATCTTAACTGTCAGGGTTGTGTGCGGCGAAGTAGCAGAGTCAAATGCAGGACACAGGTGTTGAGCGAAACACAAAACGTTTACTCAAAAATGACAGCAAAATTCCACAAAGGGAATAATTACAAAACATCATATGAAATAACAACAACCACTAACGTAACAAACAATCACGGACAAAACAGAAATGAAAGCCAGAGGGTTAAATAGGGAACATAATAGGGGAATTGAAACCAGGTGTGTAATTATGCAGACAAAACAAAACGAAACAGAAAAATGGATCGGTGGTGACTAGAAAGCCGGTGACGTCGACCGCCGAACACCACCCGAACAAGGAGAAGGGCCGACTTCGGCGGAAGTCGTGACAGTACCCCCCCCTTGACGCGCGGCTCCAGCAGCGCGACGACACCGGCCTCGAGGACGACCCGGAGGGCGAGGTGCAGGGCGATCCGGGTGGAGACGGTGAAACTCTTGTAACATAGATGGATCTAGAATGTCCTCCACCGGTACCCAGCATCTCTCCTCCGGACCGTACCCCTCCCACTCCACGAGGTACTGAAGGCCCCTCGCCCGACGCCTAGAATCCATGATGGCTCTTACGCTATACGCCGGGCCCCCCTCGATGTCAAGAGGGGGCGGAGGAACCTCCCGCACCTCAGACTGCTGGAGCGGACCAGCCACCACCGGCCTGAGGAGAGACACATGGAACGAGGGGTTAATACAGTAATCAGGGGGGAGTTGTAACCTATAACAAACCTCGTTCAATCTCCTCAGGACTTTAAATGGCCCCACAAACCGCGGACCCAGTTTCCGGCAGGGCAGGTGAAGGGGTAGGTTTCGGGTCGAGAGCCAGACCCGATCCCCCGGTGCATACACCGGGGCCTCACTGCGGTGGCGGTCGGCACTCGCTTTTTGTCTCCTGATGGCACGTTGTAGCCGTACGTGGGCAGCGTTCCAAGTCTCCTCTGAGTGCCGAAACCATTCATCCACCGCAGGAGCCTCAATCTGGCTCTGATGCCATGGTGCCAGGACCGGCTGGTAACCTAGCACACACTGAAAAGGTGTTAGGTTGGTAGAGGAGTGGCGGAGGGAGTTTTGGGCCATCTCGGCAAAGGGGATGTAAGCTGCCCACTCCCCCGGCCGGTCCTGGCAATAGGACCTCAGAAACCTACCCACATCCTGGTTTACTCTTTCCACCTGCCCGTTGCTCTCGGGGTGGAAACCTGAGGTAAGGCTGACCGAGATCCCCAGGCATTCCATAAACGCCCTCCAGACTCTAGACGTAAATTGGGGACCCCGATCAGAAACTATATCCTCAGGCACCCCGTAGTGCCGGAATACATGGGTGAACAGAGCCTCCGCAGTTTGTAGAGCCGTAGGGAGACCGGGCAAAGGAAGGAGACGGCAGGACTTAGAAAACCGATCCACAACGACCAGGATCGTGGTGTTACCCCGCGACGGGGGAAGATCCGTCACGAAATCCACCGATAGGTGTGACCATGGTCGCTGTGGAACGGGAAGGGGTTGTAATTTCCCTCTGGGCAGATGTCTAGGTGCCTTGCACTGTGCACATACCGAACAGGAGGAAACATAAACCCGCACGTCCTTAGCTAAAGTGGGCCACCAGTACTTCCCAGAAAGGCAGCGCACCGTCCGACCGATACCAGGATGACCAGAGGAGGGTGACGTATGAGCCCAACAGATCAAACGATCGCGGACATCAAACGGAACGTACAGACGCCCAGCTGGACAGTCATGTGGAATGGACTCTGTACGTGACGCCCGTTCGATGTCCGCGTCCACCTCCCACACCACCGGTGCCACCAGGCGAGAGGCTGTAATTATGGGAGTGGGATCTGTGGACCGCTCCTCTGTATCATACAGCCGGGACAGTGCATCTGCCTTAACGTTCTGGGAACCTGGTTTGTAGGTAAGGGTGAAATCAAAACGGGTGAAAAACATGGCCCACCTTGCCTGGCGAGGGTTCATTCTCCTCGCTGCCCGTATGTACTCCAGATTGCGGTGGTCAGTCCAAATGAGAAAAGGGTGTCTAGCCCCCTCAAGCCAGTGTCTCCACGCTTTCAGAGCCATGACAACAGCCAGCAACTCCCGGTCCCCCACATCATAGTTTCGCTCCGCCGGGCTGAGCTTCTTCGAAAAGAATGCACAGGGGCGGAGCTTTAGTGGCGTACCCGAACGCTGAGACAGCACAGCCCCTATCCCCGCCTCGGACGCGTCCACCTCAACTATGAATGCTAAGGAAGGATCAGGATGAGCCAGAACTGGAGCCGAGGTAAACAGAGCCTTCAGGTGACCAAAAGCCCTGTCCGCCCCAGCTGTCCACTGCAGTCGCACCGGTCCTCCCTTCAGCAGTGAGGTAATGGGAGCCGCTACCTGACCAAAACCCCGGATAAATCTCCGGTAGTAGTTGGCAAACCCTAAAAACCGCTGCACCTCCTTTACCGTGGTTGGAGTCGGCCAATTACACACGGCTGAAATGCGGTCATTCTCCATCTCTACCCCTGACGCTGAAAAGCGGTACCCTAGGAAGGAGATGGATCGTTGGAAGAACAGACATTTCTCAGCCTTGACGTACAGGTCATGCTCCAACAGTCTACCAAGCACCCTACGCACCAGGGACACATGCTCGGCGCGTGTAGCGGAGTATATTAGAATGTCATCTATATACACCACTACACCCTGCCCGTGCAGGTCCCTGAAGATCTCATCCACAAATGATTGGAAGACTGATGGAGCATTCATTAACCCGTACGGCATGACGAGGTACTCATAATGCCCAGAAGTGGTGCTAAATGCTGTCTTCCACTCATCTCCCCCCTTAATACGCACCAGGTTGTAAGCGCTCCTGAGGTCCAATTTTGTGAAGAAGCGCGCCCCGTGTAATGACTCGGTCATACTGGCTATGAGTGGTAGCGGGTAACTGTATTTTACCGTGATCTTATTTAATCCTCGATAATCAATACACGGGCGCAAACCTCCATCCTTCTTCTTCACAAAAAAGAAACTCGAGGAGACAGGTGAGATGGAAGGCCGAATGTATCCCTGTCCCAGAGATTCGGTGACATATGTCTCCATAGCCACCGTCTCCTCCTGTGACAGAGGATACACATGACTCCTGGGAAGTTTAGCGTCTACCAAGAGATCTATCGCACAATCCCCCGGTCGATGGGGTGGTAATTGAGTCGCCTTCTTCTTACAGAAGGCGAGTGCCAAATCGGCATATTCGGGAGGAATGTGCATGTTGGAAACCTGGTTTGGACTTTCCACCGTAGTGGCACCTAAGGAAACACCTACACATCTACCTGAACACTGACAGGACCATCCCTTGAGAGTCCTCTGTTGCCACGAAATAATCGGATCATGAGAGGCCAACCAGGGAAGACCCAACACAACAGGAAACGCAGGAGAGTCGATCAAAAAGAGACTAATTCTCTCCTCGTGATCCCCCTGCGTTCTCATAGCGATGG